>NC_054541.1:48359985-48409985 GCF_017654505.1 Polyodon spathula | reverse complement strand
GTAAGACCCCGTGAAGCATGCCCTACAGTCTGGTAAAGTCTGCAGGTGGTGAGCAAGCAGTAAGACCCCGTGAAGCATGCCCTGCAGTCTGGTAAAGTCTGCAGGCAATGAACAAACACTAAGACCCCGTGAAGCATGCCCTGCAGTCTGGTAAAGTCTGCAGGTGGTGAGCAAGCAGTAAGACCCCGTGAAGCATGCCCTGCAGTCTGGTAAAGTCTGCAGGCAATGAACAAACACTAAGACCTCGTGAAGCATGCCCTGCAGTCTGGTAAAGTCTGCAGGCAATGAACAAACACTAAGACCTTGTGAAGCATGCCCAACAGTCTGGTAAAGCCTGCAGGCGGTGAGCAAGCAGTAAGACCCCGTGAAGCATGCCCTACAGTCTGGTAAAGCCTGCAGGCGGTGAGCAAGCAGTAAGACCCCGTGAAGCATGCCCTGCAGTCTGGTAAAGTCTGCAAGCGGTGAGCAAGCTGTAAAAGAATTCAGCATTATATCAATGAAAATGTAACAAGTGACATACCTCAAGTGACATACCTCCTCGCCATGGCCCTAAACACAGAATCAGAGCCATGAGTATAATGCAGAAATAAAGTTTCACATAAATGCAGACTGACAGAGAAATGCCTCCATTAATCCTTGAATTGTATAAAATATATGGCTCCTCTGTTCACCCCCCGAGTTCTAAAACTCTCAATAACTTGAAAAGAAATGTCTTCAGCTAGCTTCACCGCAATGGGCAAGCGTCTTGATTGTGTCTTCATTGCATTTTGATTGCTGGTAAGCCATTGATTGTGTCTTCATTGCATTTTGATTGCTGGTAATCCACTGATTGTGTCTTCATTGCATTTTGATTGCTGGTAATCCATTGATTGCGTCTTCATTGCATTTTGATTGCTGGTAATCCATTGATTGTGTCTTCATTGCACTTTGATTGCTGGTAATCCATTGATTGCGTCTTCATTGCACTTTGATTGCTGGTAATCCATTGATTGCATCTTCATTGCATTTTGATTGCTGGTAATCCATTGATTGCGTCTTCATTGCATTTTGATTGCTGGCAATCCATTGATTGCGTCTTCATTGCATTTTGATTGCTGGTAATCCATTGATTGCGTCTTCATTGCACTTTGATTGCTGGTAATCCATTGATTGCGTCTTCATTGCATTTTGATTGCTGGTAATCCATTGATTGCGTCTTCATTGTATTTTGATTGCTGGTAATCCATTGATTGCGTCTTCATTGCATTTTGATTGCTGGCAATCCATTGATTGTTGTTATGTTTCTCTCTGCAGGCTTTGTGATTTAAAGATCTCACATGTGGTGATGTGGCTCATGACGTTTGCTGGAGATCACAGAGCACTGTGTTCTTTAGGCCCTTGAAAAGCACTCATCGGTTTTGCATACCATCCAGTCTCCTACCCTGCCTTAAGCAGAAGATTCCAATAGGGCCTAAATATCCCTCTAATTACAGTAAATACACTGCTCTCCTGGTAATGTAAACCAGCTAACCTCAACTTAAGCTTGCCATGGATTAATGTTGAGATAAGTTAAATTGTGGTTTGTGGTGGAAACCTTCAAGTTGTAATGGCATGCCCATTAGAGTCACAGAAAGACATTTGTTAACCCTGTGAAGGATGAATAACCCTGGTGACTCAGTATAGTGGAGGCGCCTGCCTTACTGCCTTACTGCACTTGCTGATGCCGCACTCAGTCAGGATACATGGTCAGAGCTGCCTGCTCAGACATGGTGAAGCATGTGTAACCTTACTGAATGATGGGACAATGCTAATGCGAGGGCAGCTACAATGTTATGGCACCAGTGTGGAATATATTTCATATGCCAGTGTATCAAGTAATACACACTGCCAGTCCATTGCTGTACCTTTGTACAACATCAATACCAGACAGTGTGCTACTTTAGCAGGACCCAATCCATTGCATTGTCATGTCTGTTAGTGCAGTGGTCTGCACATGGTCCTTAGGGTTTCTTCAGGGTAATGCAGGTGTTCAGTAGAATCTAGAATTATGTAACAATGTGCCATTCACTTTCATTGGGATTCCAAATAAACAAGACATTGTACAGTTTGGATAAATCATAGAGTCTGGCCTGTCACCGAGCTGAAGTGAAAGAAGAGGACACTTTAAGTGTACTGTACTTGTAGACAACAGTCTCCTTCACTACTATAACATCCTGGACTCTGAGAACTGGCTTCTCGTTGTACCCTCCATGCGCCCTAAAGTTTTTCCTTAAAAAGCAGAATAATGAGGCTCCGGAGTGGTGCATCCAGTAAAGGCGATCCGCGTGGAGTGAAGGATGAGCCCTACAGCCTGGACATCGCCGGTTCGAGTCCAGGCTATTCCACTGCCGACCGTGGACGCGAGGTCCCTGGGGGTGGTGCACAATTAGCATATCTATGCATGTGTTGATTAAAAAGTGAAGTGGTGGCACTAATGTGATGCAGGTGGACTCATGTCACTAATGCTGTCTTACGCTGATTGGATACAGCTCTTGTACGCATCGCCCTGATTGGTTAAACAGACTTAGATTTCAGTATACAGCGTGTGGGTAACGGGACCCGGCTCTGTAGAGTAATCCCTGCGTAGAGACTGCTGTTAAGTCGGTGTATCACTTTACTTCCACTGCTAAAGCAAACCAGGCTCAAGATAAAGTGTCTAATCCTTGTGAAAGCCCTCCAGTATGAGTGGAAATGCATTGAGCATGACGTGACCCTGAGCAAGGGCAGTTCTGTTTCACCATGTCATGTGAAGCGAGCCCAGCTGTTCCAGCAAGCCAGCAGGGCTGCCTCAACCCACCAGTTACAATCAGAATTAGCTTCACCACTATACCAGAGTAATCCCTGTTTTAGAAGGGATATACAACACCACTAGGAATGGAAAAACTGGGGGATCTGGAGGAGCATCATGATAAACTGAACCAGAGACGCATTTCCAAGGAAACAGTCAGCAGACGTAATTGAAAAGTCCCACTTTTTTTTAACTGACTGATTGTATTAGGAGTTGCCAGGCTCTTGCTCTGAGAAGTTTGGAGGTGAGACTCTGGTAACAGGAGACATGTCGTTGCATCAGTGACCTAGCTTGCAGATATGTTGCCAGTATCTCAGCATTGTCACACTGAACTATAAGGGGAGTCAGTGAGGAGCGGCTCCTGATAATATCACTCTGTTATTGTCACACTGTGGTTAACATCACTCACATTAATCACGCATACAGCTCATTTCCACCCTATTGACTAGCATTTGTGGTAATGAAGGCGTAACATTCAGAGGGTTACATTTAAGCTAGTTGCGGGACAGTCCTGGAATATTCTGAATAAAGAACAGTGCAATGTGGGCGTTTGTAGCTTTGAATGTGTTGTACAGTAAATTATGCTAAGAACTAAATATTATGAATAGAGCAGTATTGTACAGTACTATAGAGTTCTGCAGTGAAACAGCACTATGTGTTATATCAACACTGCTTCTGTGCTGTGCCAGGGGATTGCTGGACTCCAGATGAAGTCAACGCATTGTCACCATTCATGCTCGGTTCCTCTGAAGTGCCATTAAAAGGGCTGGACTGGAATTGTTTGGAGTGTATTACAGGTGTGTCCTCATGGGTACAATATTCCAGTTAATAGATCCCATTTTGTCTCTCTCTCTCTCTCTTCTCTCTCTCTCTCTCTCTCTCTCTCTCTCTCTCTCTCTCTCTCTCTCTCTCTCTCCATTCTCTGTCTCTCTCTCTCTCCCTCCCTGCTCTCTCTCCCCCTCTGCGCTCTCTCTCTCTCTCGCCACTCTCTGTCTCTCGCTCCCTCCCTGCTCTCTCTCTCCTCTCTCTCCCCCTCTGCACTCTCTCTCTCTCTCTCTCTCTCTCTCTCTCTCTCTCTCCGCCTCCGCTCTCTCCTCTCTCCGCTCGTAGGGAGGACGAGCGACCCTCTCTCTCGCTCGATTGTATCTCTCTGTCTCTCTAGAGTACTCTCTCCCCTTCTCTGGTTTCTTCCCCTCCCCAATCATTTCTCTCTCTCTCTCTCTCCCTCCTCCTCTCTCTCTCTCTCTCTCCTCTCTCTGTCTCTCTCCCCCCTCCCCCTCCCACTCTCTCTCTCTCCCTCCCCCTCTCTCCTCTCTCTCTGGTGCTTCTTGGCTTCCCCCCCGAGAGGACAGACAGGGAGCCCCTTAGAGAGAAATCCCCAGGAGGGGGGACAGGGCGAGAGAGAAGAGGGGGAGAGAGACCCCCCTCCCTCCCCCCACCCCTCCTCCCCCCCCCCCCCCCCCCCCCCCCTCCCTCTCTCTCTCTCTCTCCCCCCTCTCCCCCCCTCTCTCTCTCTCTCCCCTCCCCTCTCTCTCTCCCCCCTCTCTCTCTCTCTCTCGACAGTGAAATGCCCTGGGGGGTGTCGGAACGCAGGCTTCTGCAATGACAGGCAGGTCTGCGACTGCACAGATGGGTTCTATGGCCCCCATTGTGAGAAAGGTAAAGCAAACTTGTCACAAACTATTAGAACATTACAAGAGTTTCCAATGGTTTGCATCTGGATGTCTTTGAAACATGCTAAAGAAAAACAGATGTGGGCCGAGCAATATTATAGTCTAATAGCTGTTGTAAAAACATCTGCGGTCTCCAGTAATGTTCGATGTAGGTTTGGATTCAAATCAGAAGAAGTTAGTAATTTGGGGTTTGGTTAAAAATGGACCAAAAAACATAGTAAATAAATAAAAACATAGACTGGCCAAGTCTTCACTATTTGCTTTTGATCAAACTGAATAATTTTTCAGTTGCAGTTTTCCGTTAAGTATATGGAAAACTACAAAGCGGTATGTAATTCAATATGTTAACGTAACATTATTCAGCAGGGTTCATTCGACTTTATGAAGCAGAAATTGTTAATTCTATTGGGTGATGCTAAACGTTTGGCCAGAGCTGTAGTACAAGTTGAGTATTCAGTTCTAGGTTGAACGCAGCTCTGTTTGCATGCCTTGCTTTTGTGTAGTCTTGCATTCCCTTGGTTATTCACCTGGAGCATGGATTTTTTCCCACTGCTTCCATGCTTTCAGTCAATAACCAACCAGCTGCTTCCCATAATGACTGGCATTCTTTCCAGCAAATGACATGCTTCGAAATAAGGTGTAATTACCTGAAAATAAGGCACGCTAATGCTAAGTGCAATGCACCGTTGAAACAGAAAGCGTGCGATTGACTAATTTCATTTTCCTTTCATTCTGATCCCACTCCTGTGGTTCTCTCTCTGCCCCAGCTCTTTGTGCACCCCGGTGTCTGAACGGAGGGCTGTGTGTCAGCCCCGGAATGTGTATATGTCCTCCCGGTTACTATGGCATCAACTGTGGCAAGGGTAAGCATGGATCAGGGAAACTCCTAACCCGAGCAACACACCGTGTACTATACAGCATATACCAGTATGAGGGAGCAAATGAAAAAAAACAGACATTAAAGATATACTTTGTGTCATTTACATTAGAATAATAATAAGGGTGTGTGTTCTCTGTCTTGTTGTGTCTGGCTCTTAGGAGTTTTTTCAGAAGCACCCCATTGATTGAAAATGGGACTGGTAAATAATGACCCAAGCACAGACCGCAATAGAGAATTACACACACAGTTTCCCTGTCTTCTAGCATTTGTTTTGTGGATGATACATGTCTGGTTTGGGTTGTTTTCAAAGGCTTTTTAACCAAGGCAGTCTTTTTATACAGACTCAAATAGTTGAATAGCCATGTAAGAGAAGAGGCAGCTTGACCCATCCACACTCATCCATTCCATTATAACCAACCACCCAATCCTCTACAGGGTTGTGGTGAGCTGGAGCCCAGCCTGGCAGAGGTGCAAGGTGGGACCACACCCTGGTTGGGATGCCAGTCCATTACAAGTCACCACACACAGAGGGCAATTTAGAGCGACCAATCACCTTGAACAGCATGTCTTTTGACTGTGGGAAAAACCCACATGAACATGGGGAGAACATGCAAACTGCACACAGACAGACCCTGGGCCAGAATTGAACCCAGGACCCTGGTGCTGTGAGGCTGCAGCACTAAACCACCCCGCCACCGTGCTGCCCCCATCCACACTCACCATAGTGCTTTCTTTTTAAATGTTTGTAATATAAACAGGTTCTGTTTTACTGGGAACTGACAAGGGGTCAGATTAGAACCAGCAGATTAGACGTCTGTAAATGTGTACTGCATTGCTGAAAAACCACCGATTCTATACAGATTGATTTTCACAAGCGATGTTCTGTACCACCGATTCTATATAGATTGATTTTCACAAGCGATGTTCTGAACCACCAGTTCTATACAGTGTGATTGTCTTTTCCAGCAAACTGCACCACAGTCTGTCACAACGGTGGGACCTGCTTTCACCCGGGGAAGTGCTTCTGCCCTGCAGGGTTCGAGGGCCCTCACTGTGAAATCGGTGAGCACAGCCAGTCCACTTTCCACTCTGACAAGCCAGGCTAAAGCACGAGGGTGCTGGGTGACTGCACCTTGCTTTGCTCAAAGCGGGTCCCTTTCATTCTCTCTTAGAAAGCATTACATTCTCCCCATTTTAGCCGTACTTTAGCCTCTGTAAAACCAGTCAACCCTGGAACGAGTTCTTGAAACGATGCTGGAAACAGCTGCCTGAAAGTTGCCAGGTGCTACGTGGGCTTTTAGTCTGTTTTGTGGGCCTCCTGTCACAGCGTTTCATGTCAAAGTGGGTCTCACTCATTTACTTGAAGGAGCCGGTCGGTTGAAGAGCACACTTCACTAGCAGCTGTTAAAAACCTGATCAAACATAAAAGCTTTTCTCAGGTGAGTGAAAATTTTCAGCGGGCCTTTCTGCGTTTACCATAGCTGATACTGGGAACGGTTCGGTGGAGTGATTAAAAACAAACAAAAAAGACCTTGTCCCAGACTGCAGACTGATTTATTAGCACCGTTCTTTCAATGTAACCGGCCCATTGTGAGAGACTTCTAATTACACTGCTGCAAATCCTTTCCACAAATATGTTTCCCTTTCTACAGAACACAAAAAGTGAAATTCAACAAGGTTTTATACTGTATGAATGTATGTGGGTGTAAAACCTCTAATTAGAAGTCTCTTCAGATAATCTTTTATTTCTCCCAAATTCCAAACAAAAATATTGTCATTTAGAGCATTTATTTGCAGAAAATGACAACTGGTCAAAATAACAAAAAAGATGCAGTGTTGTCAGACCTCGAATAATGCAAAGAAAATAAGTTCAGATTAATTTTAAAACAACACAATACTAATGTTTTAACTTAGGAAGAGTTCAGAAATCAATATTTGGTGGAATAACCCTGATTTTCAAGCACAGCTTTCATGTGTCTTGGCATGCTCTCCACCAGTCTTTCACATTGATGTTGGGTGACTTTATGCCACTCCTGGCGCAAAAATTCAAGCAGCTCGGCTTTGTTTGATGGCTTGTGACCATCCATCTTCCTCTTGATCACATTCCAGAGGTTTTCATTGGGGTTCAGGTCTGGAGATTGGGCTGGCCATGACAGGGTCTTGATCTGGTGGTCCTCCATCCACACCTTGATTGACCTGGCTGTGTGGCATGGAGCATTGTCCTGTGGAAAAAGCAATCCTCAGAGTTGGGGAACATTGTCAGAGCAGAAGGAAGCAAGTTTTCTTCCAGGACAACCTTGTACTTGGCTTGATTCATGCGTCCTTCGCAAAGACAAATCTGCCCGATTCCAGCCGTGCACTAGAGCAGCCATTTCAAAAAGCGCTTGAAAAAGACTTTAAAGTTACAGTGTAAGTGTAAAAAGTTGTCAGGATGTTAACAATGAAATGAAAAATGACAGTTACGTTATTTAAACAGTTGTAGCAGCATGTGGGGACGTGTGACGCTAGATTTTAAAATGACAGTTACGTTATTTAAACAGTTATAGCAGCACGTGGGGATGGGTAACGCTGTGTTTTAAAATGACAGGTGTGTTATTTAAACAGTTATAGCAGCGCGTGGGGATGGGTAACGCTGTGTTTTAAAATGACAGGTGTGTTATTTAAACAGTTATAGCAGCACGTGGGGATGGGTGACGCTGTGTTTTAAAATGACAGGTGTGTTATTTAAACAGTTATAGCAGCGCGTGGGGACGTGTGACGCTAGATTTTAAAATGACAGGTACGTTATTTAAACAGTTGTAGCAGCGCGTGGGGACGTGTGACGCTAGATTTTAAAATGACAGGTACGTTATTTAAACAGTTGTAGCAGCGCGTGTGACGCTAGATTCTTCGGAACCCCACTGCTTACCCTTTAAGATACCTCCAGTTCCATTACCTGGGTGTTAGACACTGGTGCTGTAAAGTCAGTAAACTGCATACTGCAGTTACATTTTCGTAGTCTGCAGTTACATTTTCTTTCCATACGTTCTTTGATCATACCTCTTGGAACTATTGGTTGTGTTAATTATCTGCTGGGCACAGTTTAATAATCTCCCACAGTCTGCGTGAAGTCCTTAATCATGTTTGGAAGATCTGGTCCTGAGTGTGTGGGTGCACTGCAGAGCGTTCTCAAATTCAATTGCACTGAGATGTATTACAACAGCTTGTGTTCATTTTCTTCTCAGGCAAGTGCCGTCAGCCTTGCAGGAATGGAGGGAAGTGCACTGGGAGAAACAAATGCAAGTGTCCTAAAGGATTCCTGGGGGATCTGTGTTCAAAGGGTAAGCACAGCAAGGACGCAGACTGGGTTAGGTGCTCGGCGAATGTGCAAAAAAAAAATGAAACCTGGAATCTCATGGTGTGCCATACTGTAGTGCTTTCTTTTTTGTTTCACTCTCAATAGGAGATACACTTGCAGGAAAGTTAGCACTAATTCCACTAGGACACTTCTAATATTCTGCAGAACAAATTGGAGCAGATCTACTGTATCAGCAGCTCACCGCATGGCAGCAATAGTGCTGCAGTGGTCCTGTAGTGGAGTACAAGTGAGTGGGTTGGATCATGCCATTGCTTTGCCATTGTAGTGCCACTGCATTGCCATTAGAAGTCAGCTGTTATGGGTATTGCTTTGGTATTGTGCAGGGATGACCCCAATGAAACAGGCAGGCAAAACACACCAGCGATCTCCCAACTCAACTATCGAAAGCTTTCAAAAATGCTTCTCAAAAATCTAAATACATTTTCTTTTTAAAGTTCATATGAGACTTAGAACTTCTTTAAAAAAAAAAAAAAGCGTTAATTAAAAACAAGAAAAAAAAAAAAAATGTGACCCTTTTATTTAAGCCCGAGCGAATGTGACACGAGTCATAGGGATGTGGAAGTAGCAGGTGTTTTAAAATGTCAAGTAAATGTTGCTCTTTAGACAAGCCGTTACCACGGGAGCAGTTTATCCAGTTCACCTGGCTCTGTGCTCTGCAGGCATCTGGGTTAGGTCACAGTGATCATCTGTAAGAAGAGACTCCCCAGAGTCAAACTGATCACATAGAACTGACTGATGTTTACAAGCTTTATATACCATGTATATACACACACACACACACACACACACACACACACACACACACACACACACCTGTGTCTATACAGTCATTTACAGGCATTACTATAAATGGAGTATGAGGTAGGATCTGATAGGTTTGTTGTTGCCCCCCCCCCTTCTTTAAAAGCTATGCCAAGTTTCCTGAGTCACATTATAGCCATTCATAAATGAGGTTCTCATTCTTGACCCCCCAGAGTCACTTAAACAAGCCCTGGTTAGAGATGGGCTTTTGGGTGTGTGTGTGTGGATGTGATGATACCAGTGAAGCTCATCTTTACAGTGCATCACCCCGAACTGAACGGCCCGGGCAGCGCTTTGCTTGCACACCAGACTCCAGAGATGAAACATATCGTTCCATGTTTGGAAGTTTCACAGCATTGTTTGGATCTGTTCATTTTACACCACTTTAAGTGAGTTTTTGTTTTTACTGCCAAGCTGACAGAAAGTCTGAAGCATTAGCAGCCTTTGTCTTGTCCTTGCCGCCAGTGCAACCCCTGGCATCTCAGCCTCTCTCCCTGTTCCCTTTGCAGCTGTCTGTGACCCGGGCTGCGGGGCGCACGGAACCTGCGTGGAACCAAACAAATGCCACTGCAAAGACGGCTGGCATGGAAGACACTGTAACAAAAGTGAGTGAGAAGACAGATCGAAGGGATCCAGGCTGGCCATTCTTCCCAAGCTTCCTTGGGAAGTGCGTAATCTCCAGAAACCTGATCTCCCTTCACATTTGTTCTGCCACATCGACTGTATGGAACAGGACAGAAAATTACTAGTATGACCTCTGGGGGTTTAAATTGCTTGTACCCCCGCCCCAGTCTAAATTCCAGAATTACTGTAAAAAGGCACCAGCAATGCTAGCAATAAAAGTCAGCCATCAAAGATCACAGGATACCAAGAGAGCTCTTTCAAAAGGAGCCCTCAGCTGGGATCATGCTTGCTTGTTTAGTGGAGTTCATTAGCGGCATTGCCTTCCTGAGAGGCAATAACATCACTGTGGAAATTAAATAAATAAATAAATGAGTGAAGCGTTTGAACATGCAAAAGAGTAGAGAGAGGACGATTTTAGGCAAGTTGATGCATCACTGCCACTTTCTTCAAAACTTAAAATGAATGAAAAAGGAAAGCACTGCATAGTAAGGGGTCCTCAACCTTGCCAACTGTGGTAATCAGTAGGGAAAAATGTGTACAAAAGCAACAGTTATTCTCATTACGCCCAAATGCAATCCGAAAGGTCTGTAAACTTGGAGCATCTGTTAAAAGCAAATTCAAGGCAGTAAACACTGAAAAAGACTTGTTGTATAAACATTGTCAGAATTTACTAAGTTTGCAGCTGTTGTGTTCCGCATGTAGAGTGTGGCTGTCAGTCAATGTGTTCTCTTAAGAAAGCCGCTAAACCACTCGCTCATTTATTGTCATTTTAGATGAGAACTGTCACATCAATAACTGGTTCTGTAATCATAGTGAAAGCAATGGTGATTCCACAATCAATTGAGTCAATTCAAACCGTTGAGTGTCGAAACACCATCTGCCTCATTAACTGAAACGTTTGTCTCGTCGTCACTGATAAAACTCCAGCAAGAAGGACATTGCAGCCATAGCCAAAGCCCGAGCCAAACAACAGCTATGCAGAGTTTGTAATTCAGAGCTCAGAGGAAGGGTGCTGCTTTCACTGGTCCCACTGGTGCATACAGAGTGATTGAAGGTCATGCTAGAGTACATAAGGCCTTAATGTACCTTACTGAATATGAATACCCCTAGCGTGACATTCAGTAAAGAATGCAATGCAACGTCAACGGCTGCTAATTGCATAGAAGGGTTTTTAAGGAATTCCATAAATCTGCTTTAACATGTATCTGCTCCATGGGGAATGTTGTGGATTATCATGGCATTTAGCATGTATCTGATCCACGGGGAATGTTGTGGATTATCATGGCATTTAGCATGTATCTGATCCACTGGGAATGTTGTGGATTATCATGGCATTTAGCATGTATCTGATCCATGGGGAATGTTGTGGAGTATCATGGCATTTAGCATGTATCTGATCCACGGGGAATGTTGTGGATTATCATGGCATTTAGCATGTATCTGATCCACGGGGAATGTTGTGGATTATCATGGCATTTAGCATGTATCTGATCCACTGGGAATGTTGTGGATTATCATGGCATTTAGCATGTATCTGATCCACGGGGAATGTTGTGGATTATCATGGCATTTAGCATGTATCTGATCCACGGGGAATGTTGTGGATTATCATGGCATTTAGCATGTATCTGATCCACGGGGAATGTTGTGGAGTATCATGGCATTTTCTTTTATGGGTTCCTGTGATGCAATATCTTGAGTTGCACTTTTTTTTTTTTTTGTATCGAAAAAAACAGTGTCACAGGATGGCAGTTTTACAGCCTCTCTTTTTCTGATTCTGTCATTCATTTAGGGTACCGAGGCAGTGTAATGAGTGCCACCAGCACCAAGCACAAAGTGCACACGCCTTCTCCGAAAGAGGCTGACGAGGGCAAGAACCCACCCGAGACCAATTACATCTTGTGAGCGCACACTCCGGAACTCTCCGTTTACTTCTTACACGCAGGTGCCTTCGCGGAGCGACTGTGTCAGATCCGTTTCCCTGATTACCAGGGTCTGAAGGCCGGGTTTTCTTAACTTTGCTATAAACCACTGACCAGTTAAGAAATGTTCCTTCGTGGTTTTTGTTTCATTAATATTGTCAGAATGGTAAGTTATGGAATGATGCCCTGTTGCTATTTTACAGATGTGTCTTCCGTTTCTAACTTCATTTATCTGTGCTACCATAATATTTGTAATCCAATATCCATGGGGCGCAGGGGAAGCGTTTTGAAAAATTCTGGAGAATTACATCTTGTTTTTAAAATGTTCGGGCGATTTGTCAAAATTTGTCAAACATTTTTAACGAGTAATGTCATATAACTCAGGATTTAACACTATTTGAATAAGCCCACATATTACAAAAAATCATAAACATTCAGTACCGTTTTGTTACATAATTCTTTTTTTGACAGGTATTAAAATATTGCAAACTGACAAAAGGACTTATTGGGATACCGTATTAGTTTCTGCTACATTATGTCTTTGGAATTTAAGTTGTTGCATTAGTCAGCAGGCCACTCGACAAGTAAACATCCCTAATTTTATTTAATTTGGAGAACCCCATTTCAAACCCTCAAGGCCCCCTACAGAGGGTAGCGGTAAGGGGTTCCAAAAAATAATCTGTGAGGGAAGTTCAAGCATTAGCAAACACCTTGGAGCGCTTAACAAACTTCCCAGTGCTGTCTCCTGGTCCCCACATATCCTGTCAACAGATCAACAATTGCTTTGATTTATATTATTCATGCTCCCCCCAGAGCTTTTAGACTGGGTTTTAAAGCCAGACAGATACCCATGTATAGGGTAGCTGAAACAAGAGAACTCTTCTGCTGAGCACTGAGTACTTCTCTTGGTTTGTTTCTTGCTGTCTACACGTGCACAGCATGGCTGCGAGAGAGCGCTTCTTTCTGAATATGGCATTCAGCTAAAGTGTTTGAATAGTGACCACCCAAGCAATGGAATCCCGTTGGAAAGGGTAGTGCAGGGACACAGGAGATGACAACAGTAAGCAGTGCGTTTCTTCTAAACCCTACACCTGTTTAATTACGCTGAAAAGATGCTTGCTTTTATCTCTTCTTTACTAAATATGCCTTTTGAAGTTAATATAACATCATTTTTCAGTTTGACTTTAAATTTTTTTATATAAATATGATTTAATAACTTTTCCTTTTAGCGAGAACACATTCAAATTAAACATACTTAGACTTGAAACATATGTGTTTGAGGATTTTAGTTCTTGTTCCTTTTTATTTGCCATTACAAAATGGTAATGATGATTCTTACATGAGCACTGTTGTGTTGAAACTGCATACTATACTGTAAACCAAAAAAATGCATTTCTTTTATTTTCTTTCATATATGTGCGCAGGTATGTATTAAAATGAAATGTTGCTATGCCTCATATGCCTGTGCTGTCTTTGCTCCGAACGTTTTTAAATCACAAATCATGACCCTGCTGGTGTGTTTTTATTTGTTTGGCAAGGAGGAGGTTAATTCCGTCCCTGCTATTTACACCCACACTATTTACACCAGCAGGGCTTCCAAATAATACTGTGCAGTGGTCCTAGTACCACTGGTGCAGATGCAATGCAGCAATATTGTATTGGGTTGCTTTGCACCAAGGGCGCTGGAGCTAGGGGTGCTGGGGGTGTGGCAGCACCCCCTGGCTTTGCATGGCTTCCATCATGTACAGGGGTTACAGTTTTGTCCAATAGCTTTTAGCACCCCCATTTTAAAAATTGTTTTGCCCTGATGATTCCAACACCTGCGTTTCCAGCACTGGTAGCAGTATTAATTCTAAATGTTTTTATAAAACAATTTTCACTGGCTTTGAAGGCCTACTTCCTCAGGGTATTTTTGCACAAGAACTTTAATAGGGGAGACAGAACCAAAGTACACTTGATTACACATAATTAGGGAGGCTAGATAATTTGTATATTCCTCAAAACATTATTTGTCTTCTTTGAATGTCATTTTAATTTAAAAAAGATAATGCTACCTCAACGCCCCAGACAGGTCTAATTAACTCTGTAAGTAAATATTTGTCGTTCTAGTCCAACACACCCCAGTGAGTCATAAACATTCCCAGACCATTAAAAAAAAATAAGCTTTTAAAATGAAGTATAAAAAAATAAGTCTGGATTTGGGGTGATGTATATGCGCACAGATCCTGGGGCTCAGGTGTCTGCCTCGCTGAGCGCAATGCATTATCCCTGCGAGATACCTGAGTCTGCTTCCTTGTTTGGATCAGTCAGCCTTGATCAAAGACATCCCCTGCACCTGTCAGACTGGAGGAAACGATCTGATATTGAACAGCATTGTCCCTCCTGGGAAGAGGCTGAAGGCACTCCATTAGTTGAGTGATTGATTTCAGTGTTTTGTATTCTGCTCGCTCCTCAAAAACAAACACACAAAACAAAGTGATAAAGCACTGGTTAGTAAGAGACGAGCAGAAAGTAGCTCTAGAAACTAGGCAATGTTGCACAAAGAAGGACTTGTTGAAGTCAGATCTTCATCGGCTGATTGCTCTTATAAACATATAACATGGTATTTTCGCTTTGCAGGTTTCCCCCCATGCTTTTCCCATTTTCTTCGGTTTACCCTGGTTTGCCATGTTCATTAATATGCTTTACCATACCTCGCTATTCTTTACAATGCTGACCTATGCTTTAGCATGTTTTCACTTTTATAAGGGTGAGAGAGTATGAAAACCCGCCCTTTGCACTGAGCTCCTTCGTGAACTTAGTATAATCCAATGGCATCTTGTTGAACCGGGGTGAGGCCAGATAATAACACAAGGACACATTTCAGTATAGCATTGAAATTACTGTTGAGTTTGAGCAGATCTTGGGCCCATGCAGTTGTCAGATCTGATTCCGTGTCTCCTCTGGGGAGATCTTTCCTCTGGATCACTGTCTTGTGAAGAACTCCTTGAGGGTTGATGGTCATGCATCCACACGTTTTCAAATGAATTGTAAAATTCAGCCTCGCTACTAGGAAACCAATAAAACCAATACCACTACAGATACAATGTAGCCAGAGTGTACTGCACTGTTTTTACAACTCCTGAGGCAGTGTAGGTGCAGCTGCTATTAAAGATCAGCTGCAAGCTGAACACAGCTCAAGTAGACGAGACCTTGCAGTACTGTAGTTGACAGCTGCATCTTTTGAGATTTAGAAGCATCCCAATGTGTTTAAAAGTATTTACCACTCATCGTCACAAAGACAAATATAGTTTATTACCCCAGTGGAAGCTACAGAATTCCACACGGCAGTTTGTGGTGTGAGAGGAGGCGAGGAATCCAGACTGTTCAGGAAGAGCTAGGCATCCACCCTAATTAAGCTGCAGCCCTAATGAGCAGGTTACCTTGCTCAGTCTTGCTATGAGCAGGTTACCTTGCTCGGTCTTGCTATGAGCAGGTTACCTTGCTCGGTCTTCCTATGAGCAGGTTACCTTGCTCGGTCTTGCTAGGAGCAGGTTACCAAGCTCGGTCTTGCTATGAGCAGGTTACCTTGCTCGGTCTTGCTATGAGCAGGTTACCTTGCTCGGTCTTGCTATGAGCAGGTTACCTTGCTCGGTCTTGCTATGAGCAGGTTACCTTGCTCGGTCTTGCTATGAGCAGGTTACCTTGCTCGGTCTTGCTATGAGCAGGTTACCTTGCTCGGTCTTGCTATGAGCAGGTTACCTTGCTCGGTCTTGCTAATGAGCAGGTTACCTTGCTCGGTCTTGCTATGAGCAGGTTACCTTGCTCGGTCTTGCTATGAGCAGGTTACCTTGCTTGGTCTTGCTATGGGCAGGTTACCTTGCTCGGTCTTGCTATGAGCAGGTTACCTTGCTCGGTCTTGCTAATTTGTTCAGTGCCTTCCTGGTGCAGCCAATTACCCAACAGTAATGCCCTCTAGTCAGGGTTTAATTGTCTAATTCATTTCACACATTTGGGCCTTTCCCCAGTCTTGTTTTGATTTTTTGGTGTCTTGCTCATCTGGAACTAATAACAGTGTGCCATTTAAAATAGAAATCGTACAGTGCATCCATCCTTCAAGACGTCTCTGCCTTTTTAATGTCTCTTCTAGGTGGACTGTTATAATGTTTACTGGTGAGTTTTATGTTTAAAGATTTTCTAGAACAGATATAACTGCTCTTCTAATGAACTGAGTGTTGAATACTAACTGTAGCGGAGAGCCAGTTCTGTACGCATTCAGCTTTTGCAATGAAAACTTGCAGATTGTAATTAACAAATAAACCATTACGCTTATATTCAACATTATACTGAGGTTTTTGAGTCTGATATACAGGGTGATATAGAAACAACATGATTACAGAACATTGTCCTGGATACTGGAGCTCTTGGAATTGTCCTGGATAATGGAGCTCTAGAAGAACTTTGCAGATGTCTTGCTTGCAAACATGAACACTAAGCCATGTCCACTACGGGCTGTGACCATCCCTGGCCAAGAAAAAAACGTTTCAGTGGTTTTTCCAAACATGGAAGCTCTTGTCCTGCGTCAAAAGCTCACTGGGGGATTGTGGGATAGCATTGTGCTGTGTGGTAAAGAAACCTGTAGCAGTACTGTAATATGTTCAGAAAAAAACAGCCTCGAGATCCAGTTGTTAAAATAATATTTTTTCTTCGTTCACCCACATGCCGCCACAATTATATTTTGTGGCCCTACCATTGCATTGGTGAAAAAAGCTTGCAATGTGTCGCTGTGTTCCCCTGTCGGCTTCTTATCCAGCACACACTCCCTGCTTTGTGATGACGGATTGCTCTGGCCACACAGGGCAGGATATAGGAAACCAGGCTAGTAAAAGCAGCCACGGCCATCAGTGGAAACACCCTTTTTTTCGGGAGTGGGAACGGGGTACACATCCATATGGTCCTGACTGCTATTTGAAAATTGGAAACAAAAGGAAAATGTTCTGTTATACCTTTTTTTCTTATGCTATGTTTCTTATGAATGATCCTCTATACAACAGTACATATACACACACACACACACACAACATATAAAGCTAATCAAATACAGGCTGTATCTTTGACCTGAAAACATCTTTGCAATTAAGTATTGCATTTTTTATTTTATCTTCATTTTTGCACACATTTTGACTTCAATTTTACCAGTCTCGCAATGCATTTTAACGGAGTATCCCCAAATCTCACTGCTACTATTTGTTGAAATCTGTCTGACTTGGATGTTCTTGCATATGTGGTGTGCTGGTACAGTGAGCAGGGGGGACTCACAGAGACAGAGACTTATGCTCAACCTGAATAGTGGGAAGGGAAGCAGTGAAACTTTGTGAACCTGAGCAGAGGAACTGTGCAATAGCGACAATAGCGAGCACCATTCAGCTGACAAAGTCCCATAATAATGCACACAGGTTTGCACACATTGTTCTTTTGCAAGATGCAACCCTCCCATTAGCCTGTAAGACCACCCACTCAGATATGCAGGGATCAGAGCTGAAGATGGTGCGGGCATTAAATAAACATTAAAAAGGCTAGAGGCTCCTGTCTCCTGTACAGTATATATATGCAGTACCAGTCAAAAGTTTGAGTTCACCTGCTTGAAACCAGGTTTTTCATGATTATCTCTGCTTTTAACTGTATAAACTTGTCTATAAACACTTAATATTTCATTATATGATACGTGTACGTATATAAGATGATAATCATAAGTGAAAAGCATTCAAAAATTTAATTTTTAAATGAAAATATAAATCTTGTCAATTTCAATGAAATGGTCACCCAAAGCAAGGGGATTTCAGTCTGAAGCCCAAGTCAGTTAAAAGTCTGAAATGTGTATAACACGGTGCTAGAAAACTGGCCTAAGTATCAAAGTGTCTTTGTTAAATGTTCTCTGAGTTAACTAGCATGTTACCTAATTAACCTTTTGTCACCAATTATTGTTAACAGGTGAGGGTCATGGTTACTATAAATATAGGTAGCATAGGCACAAGTTTGTCATTCCTGAATGTAAGGGAGCAGAAAATGGCAAAATACACTCAGTTAAGCAAAGAAGAAAGTCTGTAATTACTTTAAGAAATGAAGGACAATCTTTAAGACAAATCGCAAGAACTTTTGACAAATTGCAAGACAATCAAACGATTTGAAGAAACTGGCACAGTCAAAATTTGAAATATTTTAGTCCGACCGCTGAGTATTTGTAAGACGCAGAGAGGGTGAGTGCATGAGTTCTGCATGTGTGGTTCCCTCTGTCAAGCATGGAGGAGGCAGTGTCATGGTCTGGGGTTGCTTTGCTGGTGATAGAGTTGGTGATCTTTACCAAATCCATGGCAAGCTCAACCAGCATGGCTATCATAGCATACTTCAGAGGCATGCCATTCCATCAGGATTACAGCTAGTTGGGCAGTCCTTCATTCTTCAGCAAGATAATGACCCGAAACACACCTCAAAGTTGTACAAGAACTATCTGGCGAAGAAGGAAGTGAAGGACAAGTCAATCTAATGACCTGGCCTGCCCAGTCTCCAGACCTCAATCCCATAGAACTTGTATGGGACGAACTGGGCAGAAGAGTCAAAGCAAAGCTACCCACAAGTGCCCTACATCTCTGGGAATTGCTGCAGAAGAGCTGGGAAGACATGTCGGGTGATTTCCTGCTGAAACTTGTTAACCGAATGCCTTGTTTTTGTGAGGCTGTTATTAAGGCAAAGGGTGGCTATTTTAAGGAATCCGGGATTTAGAGACAATTTTCAGTTTTCTTGAACATTGCTTTGATACTCCTTATGTTTTGTTTTGTATATTATAACATGTGTTTTCATTTTCAAATATTTACAGAAATGTATACAATGTAAAACATTGTCAATTATGAAAAAAACCTAGTTTCCAGCAAGTCTACTCAAACGTTTGACTGGTACTGTGTGTGTGTGTGTGTGTATGTATATATATATATATATATATATATATATATATATGTGTGTGTGTGTGTGTGTGTGTGTGTGTGTATCTATCTATCTATCTATCTATCTATATCTATATATCTATATATATATATATATATATATATATATATATATATATATATATATATATATATATATATATATATACAATAGATTCTTTGGTTTAATTTATCAATATTGTTCAAGAGGCAGTAGAGTCTTGTCTCTCTCTCTCTTCTCTCTCTCTATATCCCCCATATATATTAAATATATATATATATAATGTCACTTGATATACATTTTAAAAAATACTTTCAAAATGTTATATTGATATATCAATTTATTTGACTACATCTAATTCCATAGTGGTGCCTATGTTTATTGAAAAGTGTTGGTGTCTAAGCAGCAGCAGATAGCAGTTACATGAGCAGCATGGCCCGCAAGCTCAGCACTGCTCTGGGTTCACTGCTCTGGATTCACTGCTCTGGATTCACTGCATTCCTGTTTGCATTCCTGTTTCTGTTTGTATGGTGCTTGCAATCATTCCCAGAGGTTCTGCAATGACTGCAAACATAACCAGCAATGGCAACACAATGAATTTGGAATATATATTGCACTGGAATTGCAGTGGATTTTCACAGTGTATTAGCGTACAGAGTATGAAAATGCCACTGCTGTGAAATAATTTTACCAATGGTTCATTCCATTGTAGTCACCCTTGTGCTTCTACCTGTTGCCCTTATCTAGGGCCATATCTACAGTACTGTTGCTGTTGTAGTGCCAACGTATTGCCATTGCTCTTGGCAAGGGCAGCATGTGTGCTGGTAAAACAGTTTCAGGCTTGCTAGATCCTAACATTTGATTGAAGCCCCATGAACTTCAACGATAAAGGAACAAGGGCAGAGGAGGGAAAGTAATTTGATGTACATTAATTTACCCTTGATTAAAGATGAAAAGGAAATAGTAGGGGAAGACATGAATTAGAGTGCAGACTCTAAACCCATCCTTTCTATCTGTGCTTTTGAAAGTGGCTGTGAGCTCACTGCTATTGCTGCTGTAACACGGGGTAATGTTAATTAAAGCATGAGAAGACAAATAACCGATAGCAGGATGTTTCTAGTAACTGCGATGAAAGGATATTCTGTCACCTTCCAAGCCTCCGCACAAGTATTTGTTTCATTCCCTTGCCCCATGCTGTTTATAATACAGATGCTGGCTCCTAATAAATCCTGCCGTCACACCCTCTGAACCTGTCAAGAGAAGGCAGTTTTATAACAATTTAACCTGGATTGGAAAAGCTCAGGGAAGTTTGAGGCAGTTTTGTAACTAGTTGCTCCAGAAAGTTGAAACCATTAACGTGTGCTTTTATTACGAGACACTGCACTGCATTGCTGTGGAAGACTCTAACTTTGAAGAATCTATCTGATTTACATAGGGGGCAGAGCAAAGTGTATAAAAAGGACTGTGCCTCTTATTATAAAATAAGTTATTTCATACAGTTTGAGAAGCCCAGAAGATGTTCACTTAAAGTATAAAGCAGGCTGGACTAACCGTTTTGGGAAAAGTTCCAGGGCTCCCACCCCAACCCTAAGCCTGGACTATCAGCTTATACTCGAGGCAGCAATCCTGACACTGTACCTGGCTAAGTGCGTATTGAGAGGACCGTCCACTCTTCAAGCAGAGCCTGGCTCACTCACAACAGCACATACAGTGCAGGGTTCAGTCCTCAGTCACTGCATCTCAGTTAAATGAAAGACACTAATGCTCTTTCCAAGCTGCAGCCTGCACAGGGGGTTATTCGCCATGGAGACGTGTGACTGGCACTGGCAACATTCATGTTTTCATTTGTTATCAATGGCAATAAAAACACATATGAGATTTTCAATTATTTAAAACTGCCGACAGTGCCAAGTGTTCAAACATGTATTGAGGGGCTTGTAGGTAGTCTGAAGTCATTTTAGTCATCTTTAAGAAAAAAGCAAACATGCTAATCACAATTTGGAGTAAATGTGAGCTTTGTGAATGCTGAGCGTGATACTTGTGTACTTGGAGAGAGCCATCAGGGACCCCCGCCCCCAGTTTTTCTATCATCACTGATTTTCAGCCACTTTCACACCCGCAGCCTCCTTTTCAACCTGACACTGGAATTTCACCCATTCAGAACATGCCCAGTTTGGGTTGGCTGGATGTTTGAAGCAGCTGGAAGTGCTTCAAAGCGAGGAGATGAAAGAGTGCTGTTGAAGGGCCTGAGCTGCTGGGATGTGTGCATTAGGATGAAGGAAGAAAGACAAAGACATTTTCTGTGTGTCATTAGAGATTCCATGCTCTGGACAACTCCGGCATTTCACAAACTAATTATATCTATCACAAATTCCTTCAAATGTCATTTGTTTTTGTAAGTAAGAGCCATGCATAATGAAATGGTGTGGTGCAAATCAATTCCAGGTCAAATTAAAGCACTTAATAACATCCCTCTGACGCTATAAAGGGCCTCAGCTCTTACACTTTGCATTCTGTCACAGACTTTCCTGTTTACTGTGACTTCAAAGCAACCTCCCCAAATTGTTTACTGTCTAAGGCTCATGCAGTTGCTAATGAGTGGAGATGGGTTAGTTTTTTGTTTTTGTTTTAATAAGCACTCGATTTGAATCTTTCACATGCTCTAATACGTTCAAATAAAAGTGGAATGTTAAATTAAAAAGCAAAAACACCAGGCAGGGTTTAGAGAAGAAGTAAAACCACCAACTTATCTGGAAAGTATGTATATGGGAAACCACACAACACTTTGAAATGGGTTTATTTATTTACTTAGAATAATTTTTCTGGTTAAGCATCCAGGTCAGTCATCGTAGTAATTCAAAAAGAGTTATAAAAACATTCCCGAACAGTCCCAGACCCAGCGGCATTACACCTCGTTACTTAACATCCCAACCATCTGCACAGACTTGCCATAAGTAAATACTGATAGACACTCCAAATTCCTGATTTCCAGATACACAAGCTTGCTTTACCCCTCTTCTTAATCTCCTTGGAGGCCCAAGCATTTCTGGAATCTATTAGGACAGAACAAAAATATTTGCTTTGGAACCCACCAAAAAAGTCAGGTAGTAGAGTTTGTGAATTCCTGCAGTGAATATGAACTCCCCGCTTGCCAGTTCATTCACAGATCTGTGCACCCGGTTCAGGAGGTCAGGGAGTAGAGTTTGTGAATTCCTGCAGTGAATATGAACTCCCTGCTTGCCAGTTCATTCACAGATCTGTGCACCCGGTTCAGGAGGTCAGGGAGTAGAGTTTGTGAATTCCTGCCGTGAATATGAACTCCCCGCTTGCCAGTTCATTCACAGATCTGTGCACCCGGTTCAGGAGGTCAGGGAGTAGAGTTTGTGAATTCCTGCCGTGAATATGAACTCCCCGCTTGCCAGTTCATTCACAGATCTGTGCACCCCGTTCAGGAAGTCTTGGGCAGCACGTTCTGGGTTAGGGTTCATGTACCAGTCAACTCACAAAGCGCTTCACTGATCAAGGCAGCACATGGCCAAGTGAATAAACACCCAGAGGAGCAGAAACACTGGATAGTGAAAGCATTCTACAATCAGTATAGTACACAGGTTTGATTAAACCACCCACACACACAAACACACTGCACGCCCCCACACACATACACACGCTGCACTCACACACACACACTCACACGCACATGTGCACACATACACACACACACGTACACACACATGCATGCCTTGTTTCAGTGACTGTGAGTGGGTGGATTTGATATGAAAGTCTTTCACTTCTTTGTCGCTGCTCATTCCAGATTTGTGGCTTTTCAATCAAAAGGGATCTTGAAGGTTCTAATGAAGAGGGGCCTAATCACAATCGATACCCAATCAGTATTCAAAACATGATGACGCTTCAGCTATACATTCTTCTGAAGCCCTAGGCTGTGGATATGAATGTATAGCTGTCTGGAACACATCTATTGCTTTGATATAGAGGTTGAAATTTTTCTGGGGGGGGGGGGGGGGGGGTGGGGGGGGGGGGGTGACAGGGGTTGTATTAATGATTAAACAGTGTTTTCCCATGCAGGGGTAAATTATGGACCCCATTTTTATACTCACAAATACGTCTGAAAGAGGGCCGCGATACAACAGGTTCACACACTTTAAAATCCACCAATCAAATCACTCAATTCAAGTAAATGTAGCAGACCCCCTGTTTGTTTATTACATTGTTGCCATGATTCAGATGCTCAGTGGCTGCAGTCGATGGATGAGGTCTCGGGTGTTAAAGGATATGTCTGCGATCTGACCCTACATTCTGTACAGTGGTTAAAACACTTGGGGATGGTGCAAGAGCCAGCTTGCACCCAGCCACTCAGTTTCACAACACCTTGGCAGGGTCGGCAGGTTCATTCTAATAAGGCTCTTTATTAGTGACCAGGAAAGTGAAGAGATGGAATATCATATCACTAACTAACCAGCTGCTCTATCCAGCGATGGAAGGGATTTCTAGGATTTCCAGAACCTGGCAGCTTCATTCCGCTTGGATGATGCAACACGAATGCAACCATTGCTGTCCACCAACTTGACAGAGCTTGAACAATTCTGCCATGAAGAATGGGTGAATATTGCACGATCCAGATGTGCAAACCTGGTAGAGACTTACCCCAAAAGACTCACAGCTGTAATTGCTGCCAAAGGTGCTTCAACTAAGTATTGACTCAGGGGGTGAAGACTTTTTTTTTTTGTTTTTTTTTCATTAAGTTGTTTCACAATAAAAATTATTTTGCCTCTTCAAAGTGTTGAGTAGGTTGTGTAAATCAAAGGAAAAAAAATCCCATTTAAATGTATCAAGATTTTAGGTTGTAACACAACAAACTGTGAAAACGTCCAAGGGGGGTGAATACTTCCTATAGGCACTGTATATATATATATATATATATATATATATATATATATATATATATATATATATATATATATATATACAGTGCCTTGCAAAAGTATTCAGACCCCTGACCAATTCTCTCATATTACTGAATTACAAATGGTACATTGAAATTTCGTTCTGTTCGATATTTTATTTTAAAACACTTAAACTCAAAATCAATTATTGTAAGGTGACATTGGTTTTATGTTGGGAAATATTTTTAAGAAAAATAAAAAACTGAAATATCTTGCTTGCATAAGTATTCAACCCCCACACATTAATATTTGGTAGAGCCACCTTTCGCTGCAATAACAGCTTTAAGATCTTTTGGGGTAAGTATGTACCAGCTTTGCACACAGTGTCGGAGTGATTTTGGCCCATTCTTCTTGGTAGATTTGCTCCAGGTTGTTCAGGTTGGTTGGACGACGCTTGTGGACCGCAATTTTCAAATAGTGCCACAGATTCTCAATGGGATTGAGATCAGGACTTTGACTGGGCCACTGTAGGACATTCACCTTTTTGTTCTTGAGCCACTCCAATGTTGCTTTGGCCTTGTGCTTGGGATCATTGTCCTGCTGAAAGGTAAATTTCCTCCAAAGCTTCAGTTTTTTAGCGGACTGAAGCAGATTCTCTTGCGGTATTTTCCTGTATTTTGCTCCATCCATTCTTCCTTCAATTGTAACAAGATGCCCAGTCCCTGCTGATGAGAAGCATCCCCACTGCAGCTGCCACCACCATACTTCACTGTAGGGATGGTGTGTCTTGAGGCATGGGCAGTGTTAGGTTTGCGCCACACATAGCGCTTTGAGTTTTGGCCAAAAAGCTCTATCTTTGTCTCATCTGACCACAAAACCTTTTCCCACATCGCAGCTGGGTCACTCTCATGCTTTCTGGCAAACTCCAGATGTGCTTTCAGATGGTACTTTTTGAGTAACTGCTTCTTTCTTGCCACCCTCCCATACAGGCCAGTGTTATGCAGAGCTCTTGATATAGTTGACTGGTGCACCATTACTCCACTCCCAGCCACTGAACTTTGTAGCTCCTTCAAAGTGATTGTTGGCCTCTCTGTGGCTTCTCTCACAAGTCTCCTTCTTGTTTGAGCGCTGAGTTTTGAGGGACGGCCTTTTCTTGGCAGTGCCTGGGTGGTGTGATGCAGCTTCCACTTCCTGATTATTGATCCAACTGTGCTCACTGGGATAGCCAAACACTTGGATATTATTTTGTCCCCTTTCCCTAATCTATGCATTTGTATTACTTTATCTCTAACTTCTGTAGAATGCTCTTTGGTCTTCATTTTCCTTCAGATTCACAGCCTTACCAATGATCCTTCAACAGTGGGGTTTTTATCCAGAAAATGTGACAGCAACTTTAATGGTTCACAGGTGGAGGCCAATGGTAAGGTAATTGTGTCCTCGTTAGGGCAATTTCTTTCATCGGTGCAAACTGGGAGCTTCCACAGCACAGGGGTTGAATACTTATGCAAGCAAGATATTTCAGTTTTTTATTTTTCTTAAAAATATTTCCCAACATAAAACCAATGTCACCTTACAATAATTTATTCTGAGTTTCAGTGTTTAAAAATAAAATATCGAACAGAACGAAATTTCAATGTGCCATTTGTAATTCAGTAATATGAGAGAATTGGTCAGGGGTCTGAATACTTTTGCAAGGCACTGTATATATATATATATATATATATATATATATATATATATATATATATATATATATATAAACACAGAACTCTCTTCTGCATGTCCCATATGGGCTGTAGAGGAAAAAACAGCAAAATAATGATATTTACTGTGCTGGAGAATCAGAAATTTGCATTGCAAATGTAACAAATGCCTTTATGTAAGAATTAGTCATGTTCCCATACTGTCAACAGGGGCAGGTGTGCTTGCGCCAAGAAACTGCAGGCTCTTTCAACATTTGCCAAAATCAATGTGATTGTCTGCAAGCAGTTAGAGACACACCCCCTGGTAACAAAGACAAGCTGAGGGGCAACTTCAGGGTTTTGACACCCATCCAGTATACTTTCAGTGGCTGAAGTCCTCTGTATTACTTGATTCAGATTGCAAAATATTTCAGAATATGTGGTATATTGGGAGGTATTTTTACATTTTTATACTTAAAAACCAGTAAAGTGTTACTCCCAGTTCCACTGGCCACCTGTCCAGCATTTACCCTTTCAAAACAGAGTAACCCTGGGTGACACAAGGCCTCGTAAGTGTAAGATCATGTGACTCTCTACACTTCTACAGTAAACAGGAACGCCACAATAAATGACCCGCGGCGTGTGTTGCTACCTGGTCTGTGTTCAGGATCCAGACTGTTTCACTTCAGCTAGCTCAGGTGGCAGACAGAGTTCCAGTGTGTGCAAAACTAAACAGCCACACCACCAATTATTTTGGCTGCGTGGCAGCACATAAACAGGCCCCCCTGCTGCGCTGCATCACCTAGCAACACATGGCACCGTGTGCCTCCACTACCATAAAAAAAGCAGCTCCAAAGGAATTCAAAATATGTTTTTGACTGTAAACAAAATCCAGCGCTTTAAAAATGCTGTTTAGTCGGGCAGAGAAAAAAATACTACACTTGTTCAGGGCTGACCACCGTAGTAGCAGAATGTGCAGCACCCAGAGGTCTGTTTTTTTAACACTGCGGTTTCCACCTCACATCTTGTCCAAATAAATGTCTTTTCACAAACCCAGGTTTGCAGACTTTATGAAGCTCTTGGTTTATTTCTTTAAGAATATATAAACAGGTAAGAACTATCTGAGATGCAGCATCTTGCTCCCAGTTCAGAAGCATGTACATTTGGTAACACTTCAAAAACCAAGTATGTTAAAAAACAAACGGTAAATTAGACATCTCATCCGAACCGCTGGGCAACACAGCTTTCCATTTTGCTTCTAAAGGAAGGCTGTTGATGAAGCAGTGGTAGTTTGAGGGTCACGTGTAAGTGTAACAGGCAGTGTTGTGTGATGCACTGCAATTGCGGATTCTGTTACGGTGAGATGAGATGATGTTAAAAGCTCTATAACCATAAATGCAGACAAGCCTTGTTACATAAGCACCTGTGCAAGATGAATTATAGTTAATTACTATTTCAAAACCATGGCCATGGAAGATGCCTGAAATCCCCATCATGCTCCCCAGACCATTCGCAGTGTTCTGGCACACTGAACAGTAGCCATGTAGCCACTGTCATCAGGGTGTGAGTGCCCCATTGTTGAGTGGACTTGATCCACAATGATGTCTAACTAAACTATGACACTGGTTTTATCTTCCAGAGTAATCAGAGGACCCAGGGGATAACAGAAGTACCTGCCCCACATGATGCCAATGGGGTAGAGGGGTCCTGATGCAGTGTCCAGGCAGTTTTACAATGCGTCCTATTGTCTAAGTGCAAGGGGGAAATAGTTTTCATTCTATTTTCCAGGGAGAAGGAGGTAGGGCTATGTCTCTCAGTACATGTCAACCTCTAATACTAAGACAGGGTTTGTAATAACACCACACCGTTGTAAAAACAGTTTTCTGGTCCAGTGATCAAGGGAGTGACAAGAGAACACGGACAGATTAAACCATCAGGGAGAGAAGACGCTGTTATAACAGCTCCACAATGACCTTGCTGTAAAGCAAAGGAAACAAAGTGACTCTGCCTTCTGGTTCACTGAGAAGCGTGCTGACAAACTAAACCACGCCATTAAAACATAAGAACACAAGACTGCTGGTCCAGCAGCAGGAGGAGAAGGCAGCACCATTGATTTGGGACCACTGCCAGGAATAAAACAATTTAAACAATTTTTTTTTAACAGTTTACGTTTACGTCCATGTACAGTATAAACGATTTGCAACATGTCATTTAAAAGTTGATTAGAAAAAGCTGTCTTTATTTTTACCAAAGCCTGTCTGCTATGGGTATTTAAACAGCATGTAATTAATGAAATTAGCACACAGGCAGGTTTATTATTGCCGGTGAAGAGTGAATGACTTGCTCTTTCATTCACTTTTCAGGTCTCTGGTGTGTAGTTTTGAAAGAAGCACATTACAGTTGTTGTAATGTAATGTAAGATGGTAAGATTGAATTTGGCTATTTCCTTGTTATTATTTCCTTGTACATTTAATTGCAGTTTGTAATTCTAAATCACCAGCACAGATTGGTTATCACCAGTAGCGGTGTGTATTTATTTTTTTTTTTGCTGAAACAGTAGCTCTTTTCACAAGCGCTTTCCTACACTTTATGGGATAAAATATGGTCTTTGGAATATTTTAGTTTCAAATGACAGATTTTTCTAGACATTCCATTAGAGGTTGATAGAATTACACTGGTGGTTCCTGTGTGGAGTACAAGCCCCTTAAAAGAACAGGATCCCAGATTCCCAAGAGGCATTAATCAAGCTGGGCTCAACAGGAATGTGTCGTGGATGAAAACATAGCAGGGCTGTCGTGGAAATCCAAATAATCCCACCCTGGGAAGACATCTTTTTAAAAAGGCACTGTGAAACATCGAAAAAAACAAGCATATGAGCAGAAAACCCAATGAAAGCTCCACTGTGTATTTCAGAGCTGGAATACCAGGGGAATGCTCCGGGGTCTGGTCTTGTGCACACATGCGAGTGTGCGTTTGTGAGGCTTGTCTTTATCAGTAGTGTTATAGAGGTGATACTGCACTCCAAGTGCCAAAACAACATGGCCAATCTGAATGTGAATTCCCAATTCCCATTAACAGAAGATTTCAAGGCAGTTACAGGTTAGTGATACGGTTTTTAAAAACAGCATGGTAGGTACCTCCTACACATTATCAGCAGAACAACATTCAGGCACATAGAGAGGCCTGGGCACACAGAGAGGGCTGGGTGCACATACAGAGAGATCTGGGCACACAGAGAGACCTGGGCACACAGAGACAGCTGGGCACACAGAGAGGCCTGGGCACACAAAGAGACTGGGGCACAAGTACAGAGAGGCCTGGGCACACAGAGAGACCTGTTCTTAGTTCTGAATGAGCATTGTGTCGAGCAGGTTTCCATTAAGGGGAAGCAGCTTGTGTTCCTACAAGTTAAACCACCCTTGGGAGGGCCCCAGAGTCTCTCCCAGTCAAAGCAGTACCGCATGAAGTGCTGGGCGAGTCAGGCCTTTGGGAGCTCATTGGTACGAATCCCAGTCAAGGCGAGTTGTTGATCTTTGCATTGCTTACCTTTTTGGTTTATGACAGGATTAGGGAGGAAAATCTTTGGTTCGTGTGGTGAATAGAGGTGACGTGCAGGGCAGTGGGGATGGAGGTGGTCTGATTTTGAAATAATGTAATTTGGGCTACCTTCTAATTGAGAGTGTCCCCCTGCTCCATGCACAATACTGCCCACAGCACAGGCTTAGCACTGCCTCCACTTACACACATGTGACTGGGACCACTCTACCTCTCCACTTTCACTGTAACAATTACCTGAACCAACTGACCGTCTGCAGCCTCCATGCACCCCGCTTACAGACACATAAGGAATGGAGGATGTTCTGAAGACTGAAATGCCTGTAACTATGAAACTTGCATTATTTCCAGTGATTTAATGTATGTGTGTTGTCTTAATAAAATAACGCACCTTTAACATGAGGTACAAGAAGAAGAAAGCCTAAGCCAGGACAGCTGTGTTTAACTGTTAAAATGCCCAGCTTCAGATCTTCATGTCTTTTACAGTCCTGTTTCCAGTTTCAAGTGGACTCGGTTTATAAGGCTGGAGGAGAGCGGTGTTTAGGATGGTGTTCATGATCCGCTGTAGTTTGTTCTAGCAGCATTGTCTAGTTTAAATTGGGTGTAACTGTGCAGCTGCTTCCATCTGCTTGTAATGGGTTTTCTCGTTAAATAAGAAAAAAAAGAAATAAGAAGAAATTGTCAGATTTTTCCACAGATCTGGTTAACTGGCACTGAACAGCCCTTTTGTCGTTAAATCTCGAATTTTCAGCATCTGCCACCCTTGTTGTATAACTGAATGCCCATGCCAGCACCACCATAACCTCTGCCAGGAGTCTTCACTGAAATCTGGGACCGTCATCCTCCCAACTGTATCATACTCCTCTTCTAAACAGATTGTACATGGAACAGACATTGTGTGCAACTATCACGTGCACCTTCCCAGCCAATCAGGATAATTATTCTATCACGTGCACCTTCCCAGCCAATCAGGATAATTATTCTATCACGTGCACCTTCCCAGCCAATCAGGATAATTATTCTATCATGTGCACCTTCCCAGCCAACCAGGATAATTATTCTGCTGAATATTGCCATTCATAGGACTCCACTCTCTCAGATCACAAACACACAAACACATGGAATATAAGAAACAATAAGAGCAAGGTGTTAAGAATAGCATTGCTCGTTTGCACCACCCAAGGAGTCTCCGCTAATGTGTAATGCCGCAGTGCTAAGCACGCAGGCTTTCTATGTGTTCTTTTACAAGACAAGGACAGGTGATTTGAGAGGACAGAATTCAGCCAGATCAAAGGCTGGGGTAATCAGCATGGAATTTGTCAGTGCCGCTAAGCATGAATACATCATGCCCTGGAATTTGAAGTGGATTTTTTTTTTGTTTCCTCTCAATTCACCCGGGAGGAAGCTCCACGACTCCTTAGCTCTCTGTTGGCACTTTCCTGGAGAGGGGGGGGCTCATTGTTTGGATGCTGTAATTCAAACAGTTTGGCTGAGAGCACAAGACTCTGTCTAGTTAGTGGAGATAAGGGGCGAGGCCCCCTGACTATCTCTTTTGTTTTGCCACATACCTTCCCTTGTCCTACACCTTCCCTCGCGCGAGTGAGGCAGAATCACAGAGCTTTTTGTTTGTTCAGCTTTGAAGGCCTTTGCGTCAGCAAACATGAAGGTTGTCATTTGCTGTTTTTGCAGGACTCAGGTTAGCACTCATTTGCTGTTTTTGCAGGACTCAGGTTAGCACTCATTTGCTGTTTTTGCAGCACTCAGGTTAGCACTCATTTGTCTTCAGTCTGTAACCTCTTTGATTATAGTCCTGTAAGCCTTGCACTTGCTTTGTGCAGCAATGGAAACACAAAGAATACATTGATTACTTGCAAGTAATATAATCTCTGCTCCAAAGATCTGAAAAGCCGTATGCCAAATGCACAAGCTTTAAAGTTACTTGTGCACGACTGTCTATATTTTACAATATCACCCTGCACTAGCCAGACATATCCCATGCTGCAGTGGAGGTGGGAGTTCATCTCTTTTACACTTCAGAGTTTTGTATATTACCTAGAGAACCCCTTTTTAAGAAGCTACTGTCATAATCTGGGGGTCTATTCAGGCTGTCATTCATATAAACCCCCTGGCCCAATTGTGATGTAACTTGTTTTCTTAAGTGGAACTGAAATTATTATTATTAGTATCATTCACCATTTCACACCATACCCTCACCAAATGATCAGCAGTGTAATGAAAATGCAATCTTCACAAATGGGGAATGGTGTGAGGCTGCTCTTGGTACTGTACTCTGTTACTACAGAGGCATGTTAAATATCATCACAATGGTAACCATGCCGCCGGGCCAGTACCAGCGTGTGACCGTATCAGGACCACAGTGCAATATTTGTTCAAGACCCTTAATGTTGTGGTGCATAGGTAGAAAGATGGGCCAGGCGTTTCAGTGATCTCCAGCTGAAAGAATTTGAACACTGAGAATAAGACTGAAATCAGCTTAACCCTAACCCTAATTGAAAGAATGGAGCAGTTTTACACTGGCCCGTCTTTGTGTTTTCTATTTAGTGTACTTAAACAGTGTGGCTGTAATGAGCATAGGCATCAGCATTTACAGCTGGTTTCACATGCCCTAATCAGCACAAATCTTGGGAGTACCTTCCCTAATATAACATGAGGTAGTTCAAGACTAGTGCTAGGAGGGGCCTGTAAAATAAAAAAATAAATCCACTTTACATGAACTGTGCTCTTATACTCTCAGTTATAAATAACTTCCAACTCTAGTACCAGCAAAATACTATTCTGTGTACTCGTTTTTTTAAATCATGGATTGTATCTACACTTTGAATCGATTCAATCATCACACCCTCCACCATCCTTTGTTTGCAATTTATTTACAAGAACATTATTATTATTATTATTATTATTATTATTATTATTATTATTATTAGTCCTATTTAAATGCCTAATAGGCCAACGTCAACTCCAGCCGTCATTTGCGATGGCTGGAGAAAAAAATTCAAATTAGCATCCTGGTAATAGAGGATGCTAAATAGGTAGGCATTTAACTAAATTTAACGAAAAAAACGGTAAAAGGACTGCAAATTAAATATTCAAAGAAAACGGGGAGGTGGTACAGAGCACGGCCCCTAGAGTCCACTGGTCGACAAACGATGCCATGTCGCCAGCAGACTCAGCGTGGGTGTGCTCTAACTGAATCCTTGATCGGAAGAGGGCCCTGAACATGGCCCCGCAGTCAAAAAGACCATTAGTAGTAGTCCTATTTATAGCCCATTAAATGGGACCGTCCAATGTAGAGGACATCTCCAGCAGTCAAATAACGGCTGGAGAAAAAGATTCACATTAACATCCTCAAATTGAGGATGCTAAAAGGAATGGGCTATAACTAATTTAAAGTAAACCGGTTGAAAAAGGACTGCAAATTAAATATTTAGAACAAAAGGGGAGGTGGTACAGAGCACGCCCCCTAGAGTCCACTGGTCGACAAACGATGCCATGTCGCTAGCAGACTCCGCGTGGGCGTGCTCTAAATGAATCCGCGACCGGAGGAGGGCCCTGAACATGGCCCCGCAGTCAAAGAGACCATTAGTAGTAGTAGTAGTAGTATTTATTTATTAGCAGACACCCTTATCCAGGGCGACTTAACGTTGTTACAAAATATCACATTACAGATAAGAGCAGTTATTAAATACAATTAAGTCAGCAGTAAGAGCAAAATCAAATGGGAAATAAATACAGTAAATAATTATGTTTGAGAGTGATTTCCACCAAGTACACTCATAGTAAACGTATTTGCTTATAAGAGTACATTTCATTAACAGCATGCAGTAAGAGTACATACAGGGGCATTCAGAACAGGAAATAGAACAGGAAATAGGAGGCATTTTTTTACACAGAATGGTGAGGGTCTGGAATCAACTCCCCAGTAATGTTGTTGAAGCTGACACCCTGGGATCCTTCAAGAAGCTGCTTGATGAGATTCTGGGATCAATAAGCTACTAACAACCAAACGAGCAAGATGGGCCGAATGGCCTCTCGTTTATAACCTTTCTTAAACGGATAAGAACGAGTTCAAATAAGAGCAATTACAAAAAACGTGAATAGAGTTACCTTTAGGAGTAAAACATGCAGCTAAAGGATCTCGGCATGTATTCTCAGCGTAATTCTCGTTTGGTTTCCTGGAAACTGTATAATCTGGAATACAGGTTAATTAATTGCAGTCGGTATCTGTTAACTCGGGTCTTTTGTGTAACAGATGTGAAGCAGTGCTTGCCAGTAAATCACACAGGGTCGTGAACAGGCAGCTCATGTCTCAAGACTGCCCTCTACTGTGTCTTTTCACTTGTGCTTTTCAGACATTTTGTAATGATCCCTTGTATATACTAACCCTAGCCCCGGACCTTTAAGGTTTGAGGCTCTAATGAACGAGCCCTGCTGGCCGGATAGGCACATTGTAAGAGTGCATAAAAGACACGGGCTGCAAACCCGCTAGGAGGATTCCCCTTTAGCGAAACTGTAGCGCGTCTGGCTTTAGTGCAGAGGGGTAATAGTTGTGCATGGATAGAAGATTATAAAAAGCAATGGAACTTGAATGTCTATAGAAGTTGGTATTAACTGTCAAGCGGGAACTCTTACGATACTATGCATATAGCTAGATCTATATATACATTGACTGATTGTGAGGACGGGGTAACGAAGTATGAGATTGAAAATATACAGGCCTTATGAAAAGACTGGACTTGTGTGTATTCAGTTAAGTACTCTTTCCTACAACGTTACTGGCAGAAACCCAACAAGGACATAATGCAACGTTAATGGGGTTTTTATCCTAATGAGTGACAAGTCCCATTGCACATGGTGTTTAGAGTTTCTCTCCTGTGCGCATACCCTGGTGTTTTACAAGGTTGCATCTTCTACCGAAACTCTTTACATAGTCGGAGCAGCGAACCCTTAAACTTGGGTTCCAGTCCAAAAAAATAAAAAATAAAACTACGCAGAACAGTTGGGAAGAAAAAAAACTACAAACCAGCAACTTGTACTGTAAAGCGAGTAACATCCATGTGTATACATTTACAAAACAAACACAACGTAGAAAACAAGCGATCCAAACGCTGGCTAACCCTTTACTTCACCTTGGAATGTCCAAACACACAACAACATTATTATTATTATTATTATTATTATTATTATTATAAATGTAATTTATTTGCCCAAATTCTTTATTCTGCACCTATTTAACAAAAAGTTTGTCGTTCCTTCTTTTATTTTTTACAGATTGTATCATATAGGAATACTGTGGCGTGCACGGGAAAGCAGCAGCGCTGGTAAGTTGCGTAATCACACACGAAGACAGAAGCCCGATCGATATACGCGCCGTGCAAAGGAGCCGGCTCTTCCACAGCGGTATCGGCGCTATGTACCCTTGCCCTGTGCGATGTCCCTGCCTGCTGCAACCGAGATCGCTACAGTATGTTGGGGGGAAATGGTCATAGGTATTTTTTAGAAAACACAGAATATTTGCCATTCCACTCTTGTGACGTATCGGCGTCACCGCCCTCACAATCCGAGTGCCACAGTTGAAGTGCATTTTTACCATTTCATATGCAAGCTATTTAGACTGATTCACAGCAAAAATAACAGGAATCCTTACAATTTCACGAATTATTTGCTGCGTGTTATGGCGGCTGGACGGGAAGAGCCTTTAATCGTATCCCTTAAATCTTTAAACTCGGATGTCGTCACTGATGTTACTTTTGTCAACAAAACCAGGCGAAAGGCCAGAGCGTGGTGGCTGGATTTCCGTGGCGACCCTGTTTCTTACGGAGACATAGGACCCGATGCACGGCTGAGGATGAGCACTTACTTGAGTGAGTTTCGTAATAATACCGCCCGACCACTGTGGAGGTCACAGCGCCTCGCCGACCCTTTATTTACTAAGCGGGAGACACTGCGTTTTCACAACGCTTTCATGACAGTGTAACAGTTATAGGTTATTGACACGGTTAATCAAGGGGCAGAAGTTATAATAATTATAACGTTTAAATAAAATGTATTGTTAGCTCCCGGAGGGAGTGTTTGGGCAGCGGCGCAGTTCCCAGAGAGCGCTGTGTTGTGCTGTGTGCTCACCTGATGCAGGGAGCGAACAGTCAATGAGTTAATGTTGAATGCCTCGGATTAAAGACTATGTCTGGAAGGGTCTCCATTTCTAAACCGACACGAAGTCTCCGAAAAGTCTTACAACAGTATATATGCAATACAGTGCAGTGTTTTCTATAAACAAATTAAAATAAATAAAAACAAAACAAAACACTTTATTGGTTTCAAGGGTGTAGGTATCACTGTATTAAACGAAGATACAATACATTGCGACCGATGTTGTGCTATGGTCAAGTTGAGTTACTGACTGCTAGTGCTGCAATAAAACGAATTTGTTCGGATCCCTTAGCTGTTGGTGCCACGGTTCTGCGCTTGGTTTTAAGTTCTGGTCGCATCTTGGTAGCCACGCCCAAGTCTATTATTTCAAGTTCGAAACAGATCAGTGTTCGCATGTGATAATGCATGCAAGCCTTAAGAAGCCTCATCCACTTCCAGACTGGTGTATGGTCTGTATCAGCACAGTATCAGTATTGCTCTGTATTCATTCAGTAGACGCAGTATACAGGAGTTGAGAAGAAAAAAAAAGTTGGTGGCGTCTGGCTAGCTTTTGTAGAGGTTGTCATCATTCACATGACTAATGGGTTTTTAAATTGATTTTGTGGCATGAGTTTGGCTATAACTACAGTATAGAAAAGATGTGTCATCCTTAAATAGTTTCTACTGTATGACGGTAATAGCCCTTTGTCAGACATTGGCTACCCACGCAAATCAGAGTTCACCCTTGTTAATAATTATACCACATGCCCCTACAGGGGCTGCTGTAGAGGTGGAGGGGTGTTGATGCTAGCCTCTTGGCTGACTGAAATACTGGATAATTGTTACAGAGGGAAGTGACTTTGCACTGGGAGAGTGACATAGTGCTGTCTAACCTCCAGAACTGTGCTTATCAAGAACCATTATACCAGAAATACAGGTGCATTGTTGGGGTCAATTCCCCTTCACCAGGGCATTTCCAATTCAAAGGGATTTGAAGGAATTGATTAAAAAGGGAATTGGTGATTGGAAATTGGTTTTAAAAAGGAACTGAAAAGGGATCTGACCCCAACCCTTTACATCTGTAAGCTTAAAGGGAAGATTCACAATGCAGCAGCCACAATATTTTCTTTAGCTGTGATGACATCCACACTTGCTAGAGGCACATGTGTTAAAATCCAGTTTCTCCCATCTTACTAGCCCAGGCAGCATTGTCATTGGTCCCTGTTTTCTTGTGTTGAGATATTTTGTTTTTTTGCATGTTTTTTTAAAGCTCACCCGTGGATTTTTCGTGACACGGATACCGGTGCAAAACTGCTGGTAAATATGAAAGAGATTTACTTTCCTGAACCCAACAATGTTGAAGATGGATGCCTGGTACCCCATGATGTGATTATCACCACTCCAGGTAAAACCATTCATTTCCTACCATTGGATTAACAGCATTACAGGCAACGAGAAGAGACTTTTCACATGGACTAAAGGCCAGCATTATGTCATGTCCTAGCCTGAGCACTGTGCTGCCATGCCACTAAACAATAAAGCAGTAACCCAGCATTGCAGTCATGTCTGGGTGGATTGCAACTTCACAGTTAGCATTTAATAAGATTTAATAAGACAGGATGAAAGCACTGGGTGAAACCATGTAATTTGCAGCATTTTATGTGATAGAAAAATAAAACGGTTGAAAATAGTGATTCCTAGACAATGGGACATTAGCTTTTGTAACTTTTTTTTTTTTTTTTATTGAAACAGATTTCCAGTGTGAGATGTAGTGGATAGGCAGCATGTTATTCTGAGAGTGTAGTGTTCTGTACTTAACCACAGGGTTAACAGAAATGTAAATTCCCCACCTTTCCCTGCATGCATGCATGCCAAACAGCTGGCCAGACTTGCTTATGGGAGGAAGATGTTAATGGCGCAGAGTAGAAATGAAATACTAATTAAGCACACAGAACACTGGATTTGCAAATAAATAAAACAGCTTTGGAAATCTGCTGCCTCGACCCGATACCCCAGTCAAACCTCTGCTGGTGCGTCTCGCTGCAAAGTCTTTTCTTTCTCTTTCAGTATACACTTTGCAGGACTGCTGCTTAATGTTGATTCGTAAACTGGTAAAGCAGAAAGACTACAGGAAACTGGAAATCCCACAGTCACTAAGGAAGACTCTCTCGTTTGGACCAAGTTTGGAAAAGGATCTTCAACAATATAATAAAGAAAAGGCTCTTTGCACATTGTACTAACTATGTTTGGTTACATAATTAAAATGTTAAAGTTGCACGTGGAAATGGATATCCTCTACTGCAAATCTGCAGGCAAACAGGTTTGTCTATACTAGTCAATTAAAATACACATTATAGAGCTTATTTTCAATTCAAACAATCCGAACATCAATTATCATGATATTAACAATACTTTTCTTCAGCCTTGATTATTTATTGTACTGAAAAATGATTATCAGCAATTGTATTTCTGACAGTTATCTATACTTAAAAAAGATCAGCAGTGTTCTGTTCTTCTCTTCCTGTAGACAACCGATTTGTCCAGAAAGAGATGCAGGGGAGCTGTTAAGTGCCAGGTAATTAAACTGGGCACCGGAAAATGACTTCAATTCAGACCTGCCTTCTACTATGGGAGAACAGTGTAAGACAGAAACTAACAATTCATGTGAGTTAAAATATGAATGAAAGTGACATTATTGTCAAACCCAGCTGTACAGTACATAGCAGCAGTGATGACTGGTATTGTTAATAGCAAGACCCCTAGCATCTCAGTGTCTCCTTTACAACCTAATACTGTCCTGGCTGTGTACGGGACCATGCTCCTGAATATCTCTGTAAAATGAAACAGAACATATGGGTTTGGTAAACTATTTACTGTATACATATTGTGCCTAGATCGTGTAAAGCTTTGTATTTAAATAATAAAACAATCAATGTAAATGCTTGTTATAAATGTACGCTTAAAACTACTTATGTGAAGGACTATACCAATAAAAGTGTTTTTCCTCCTATTTATCAATCACTGTGTGCCAGGATGGCTTGGATATCCACAAGAACTGTTTGACCTTTCATTTGTTTTCTGTCCTATAGTTTAAAATAATGTCTTCTCACTTTTGCATGTGGCTAGCCAATGGATTTGAAACTTTTAGAACGGAAATAACTAATAAAAAGCAGGGCAGCAGCACTTGCCCACTCTCCTAATGTATGAAGCAGTCTGGTGGGCACCACTGTTTTAAACAGACAATTAAACTCAACGTGCAGGCTAAGAGTGGGCCAGTAACTCAGTAGCTAGCGCTTGCCAGCTCAGTATCTATCCGTAGATCCCCCTCCCTGACACCCCACATTTCAACAAAGGTGTTCTTTTTTTTTTATGAAGACCCCAATATTAAACGATTGAGAGAGCGTTACATCTGTTTAGCAAATGTGAAGTCACTAAATCAAAGTATCGTGGTCCCATTTAACATGTAGTGTTTCCATAACCCTGCAGATATGCAGTCATTCTCTCTAATGATCTGAGATATACAAGGCTTTGACAGTGTGCCACGAAATGGCTGGTTCTTCCTGTAATGCCAGCGATCAAGAGTAGTTATTTATTGAATATTTGCCATGTAAAGTACAGTAAAATGTATCAATTGAACCAAATAACCCCAAAACATTGCTACTTAACTAATGCACTTTGTAATTTCAACGACTGTGATAAGCAGGTAATGATGGCGTTAGTGTTAATACTTTCACAGACCCAGATTAGCACTAATCTTGGGAATACCAAGGTAAAGTAGTCCAAGATTACAGATCAACGGGGTGTGCAAAACGACAGGTACATAAACTCGGTTGTAGGGCAAGAACTGTGATAATAATTTAAGAATGCAAAAATTCAAAATCCTAGCTAGCATTGTTTAATTACTGCAGTCATCTTCCGTTGTCTTACAGTTTAAAATTCTACTCACCCTCTTGCAGGGCTGTAATTTAACCCAGTATGGCTACAAAAAAAAAAAAAAAAAAAAAAACCCAGACAGATGCCAATTTATTAACATATTCTAATGTATAAAATAAGCACAGTATTCCCAGTATTAAATACATTAGAAAACAAATAGTAATATATCGTTTGTAGTAATATTGCATCTTTACAGAGTCTAAATCATAATTAACAGAACTGTTGCAAAAAAATAGAATTGGTAAATACAAACAATGGCCATAAATTCATAATTAATTCTGACTGAACACCACAGGAACACACCTAAATATCTGCACTTCCTCAGAGTTCTGAAGTCATTCATTTTGAATTCAGCCCTTTAATTACCTATATTCACTCCATGTTCCTTTGCAACAAGTGATGTTAACCCCATGTATAAGGCATGCATTCACATAAATGCATGAATGAACTCTTCTCACAGTCTCCCGGTGGGTGAGTAAGAGGGTATGAATTAGAGAAGAACAAAGTGAATTCATTAGGAACGGATGGAGGGGAAAGGGGAACCTGAATGTTTTTTTAAATCATGATGAATTAACAGGGCTGAATTCAAACTGAATGACTTCAGAACTCAGAGGTGCAGAAGATACGGAGGTGTTATTCTTGCGGCACTCAGATGGAATTCATTAAGAATTTGTAGCCAGTATTGGAAAGTATGAGTACTAAAACATAACGGCTGATCCTGTAACCCAAGGCGCTGGCTGAGCTGCTCTTGCCTGGCAGTCTAGTTCCTCTTCATCGCCTCCAGCAGGCGCAGCAGGTGCAGGAACAGGTTAATGATGTCCAGGTACAGGTTGATGGAGGCCAGGATGTACTCCTCAGGGGAGAGCTTGTGCATCAGCAGGTGGGTGTCAAAGATGATGAAGCCACAGAACACAAGGGCTCCAGCACCAGCCAACACCAGCTCCACAGTCTCATTGTGGAAAAACAGCTGAGCGGCAAAACACAACAGGAATGGTTCAGTTCAGGAGGGGGACGGAGGGTTTACAATACATTTAAACTTTCTTTATGGCTCACGTTTAAAATAAAAATATTTTAAAAAGTACTTACTCTCATGAAACTTGCAATTATCAAAATCCACAGGCAAGCGAAAAGCCTGAAAACAAGTAAACAAGCAAGCTTCAGAACAATGACTCCAACACAGCAAGAGAACCTACTCGAACTGGGTTTTGCACAGGATAATTAACTACTGAAGCAAAGGCACATTTTGAGAAGACAATGGTAAAAATATATATACAATAATAAAAATAAAGTATGGCAGGAGCAGTAAATTACTGTTCTCAGAAGTTTCTTGTTTGAAGTATTGCTAGTGGGTAAAGCTAAGAAAGGACAAAGTAATGATCAGAGACAACATAAATAATTCCCCAATTAGAATAATTTCAAACTAAGTCAAATCAGGGAAATAATAGAGCAGTCAAAGAAAGCTAGAGATAACACAGTGAATTTGAATACACAGACCACATTAGATGTAATATCAAAATAGACTCAGGACAAAGGAAACACATTGTCCGGGCTGAGACTGCAGGGACGCCAATCTAACCCTAATTCTGGTGCTTACAGTGAATATTCTTAACATCACAGACAGGTTATCTACCATGGCAGAGCATTTACATCACAACTTGCTCCCAATCCAAGGCTCCCCTATTGGGAGTAACGGTAGTCACTCCAGCCTCATTAGAATACAGAATGGGTGAACTCTACTGTGGCTACCTGTACAGGACTGAACCTTACGGGAAATCTGTGGTACTGCCACAGCTATCCAAAATCCTCTTGTTGTCATTGTTGAAGAGGTCAAACATATAGCTAATGAAGATGGGCGCAAGTTGTTTATTAAACTCTGCATGATAAACTGGGGAATGCAGTTTGTTTGACGTATTTGTTGTTGTTCTTTTGGGACAGAGTAAGCACTAACCCGGCTCCTAGTTTGCTGAAGTCCCTCCTTGACTGGAAGGTGTAGGCGGTCAGGCCAACGAACACAGCGGCAGTGAGGGCAAAGGCCTGGAGTACCACAGAGTACTCGTAAAACGTGACTGAAAGACAATAGCAGCACTTAATACAGGAACACATCAATCGACAGGCATGGGAAGAAGACTCCCATTGCTCAGCAGTTTGATCCATTCCTGGTTTTACTGGGAGTTTAATAAAACACACCACTGTGGCTAACCAAAATCATATTGAAACCTGCCATAGGAGTCTTATTTCCATCCCTGAATCAAGTCTGAAAAAAAGGATTGGGTAAAGTAATAGAAAGTAGTTTAGCACATATGTTGCTGAACTGCAATACATGAGGCACATGTTACTCTTCATGCAAGTGCTAGATCAGAAATCAGAAGTTCACGCACCTGCAGTAGCAACAGTCACAGCTTCAAAAAGTGTCTGTGGAAGAAGTATTTGAAAACGTGCTCAGTCACAATGAACAGGCCTACATCTGACAGTGTACAGGTGGACTTTTTTTTTTTTTTTTTTGGGTGCGGGGTAGTAAATACTTACGAAGCCAAGGAGCAGGTAAAGGTTGACTGGGTGCTGGTGTCTGTAGATGGCCAAGGCAAAGATAAGACCGAGAGAGCCAACAGCCGATATCAAAACCAGAGCAGGGCTATTGGGAGAACAGAACCACAGGGTTACAAAAGACACTCACTTGCACAGCTACATTTATGATGCCTGGCTTAGAGGACACCACTGTACATATGAAAGTACTGAATTGCATGTACGCATATTTTTGTGTAATCTAGTATTTCTGCTCTAAACTAAAGGGCAGAGATGGATAAACTCAGCACACATTCATAAAATACAAAAATCAGCCTTCACTCTATTTACTACTGGTAAAGCCAAGATATTTTTACAATTGCTATTACTCTGATATTGCTGACAGGAGTGGCCCTACTGCAATGAAAACACTACTCAGTGTCTCAGAGAGCAGAGATCATTCGGGATTTCAGTGTATTACTAACTGCTCAGTCTCTCGGAGAGCTGAGATCATTCCGGATTTCAGTGTATTACTAACTGCTCAGTCTCTCGGAGAGCTGAGATCATTCAGGATTTAAGTGTATTACTAACTGCTCAGTGTCTCGGAGAGCAGAGATCATTCAGGATTTCAGTGTATTACTAACTGCTCAGTGTCTCAGAGCAGAGAGATCATTCAGGATTTCAGTGTATTACTAACTGCTCAGTGTCTCGGAGAGCAGAGATCATTCAGGATTTCAGTGTATTACTAACTGCTCAGTGTCTCGGAGAGCAGAGATCATTCAGGATTTCAGTGTATTACTAACTGCTCAGTGTCTTGGAGAGCTGAGCTCATTCAGGATTTCAGTGTATTACTAACTGCTCAGTGTCTCGGAGAGCAGAGATCATTCAGGATTTCAGTGTATTACTAACTGCTCAGTGTCTTGGAGAGCTGAGCTCATTCAGGATTTCAGTGTATTACTAACTGCTCAGTGTCTCGGAGAGCTGAGATCGTTCGGGATTTCAGTGTATTAGTAACTGCTCAGTGTCTCAGAGAGCTGAGAGATCAACTGGGATTTCAGTGTATTACTATTAGAATACCTTGCGTGAACAAAGTTCTTGATGGAGTCACTGTACATGAAGACAGCTGAAGTCACTGTGGTCAGAATAATCTGAATGGAAAGGATGCTGTACACCTTCCGCAGAAAATCTGTCAAATGAAGGAAGATAAACAGTGGTTAAAACAGAGGTGAATAAACCCGCCACTACATTTCTCAATGTGCAGACTGAACGATGCAGACCATACGTAAACCAGAGATTAACCATTTTGAACAGGATTGTAACAGACTAGTAGTGGAAGGACGAACTTCAGCCTCCCATGCTTAAACCCAGCTGCGCGACTCCATGCATTTCATCGGGGCCATGTGACTAATCACACCTCATGTTAGTCCTTGACTGAAAAGGGATTCTATACAAAAACATAATAAATCTCCCGGCGTCTTTATTTTGTATTTAATTACACTGAACAAAAATATAAACACAACATGCAACAATTTCAAAGATTTTACTGAGTTACAATTCATATAAGGAAATCAGTCAATTGAAATAAATTACTTAGGCCCTAATCTATGGATTTCACATGACTGGGAATACAGATATGCATCTGTTGGTCACAGATACCTTTAAAAAAAAAAAAAAAAAAAAAGGTAGGGGCGTGGATCACAAAACCAGTCAGTATCTGGTGTGACCACCATTTGCCTCATGCAGCGCAACACATCTCCTTCGCATAGAGTTGATCAGGCTGTTGATCGTGGCCTGTGGAATGCTGTCCACTCCTCTTCAATGGCTGTGCGAAGTTGCTGGATATTGGCGGGAACTGGAACACGCTGTCGTACACGTCGAGCCAGAGCATCCCAAACATGCTCAATGGGTGACATGTCTGGTGAGTATGCAGGCCATGGAAGAACTGGGACATTTTCAGCTTCCAGGAATTGTGTACAGATCCTTGCGACATGGGGCCGTGCATTATCATGCTGAAACATGAGGTGATGGTAGCGGATGAGTGGCATGACAATGGGCCTCAGGATCTCGTCACTGTATCTCTGTGCATTTAAATTGCCATCGATAAAATTAAAAGCCTGCCCATACCATAACCCCACGTCCACCATGGGGCACTCTGTTCACAACGTTGACATCAGCAAACAGCTCGCCCATACCACTCTGTATACCACACTGTCTGCCATCTGCCCGGTACAGTTGAAACCGGGATTCATCCGTGAAGAGCACACTTTTCTAGCGTGCCAGTGGCCATCAAAGGTGAGCATTTGCCCACTGAAGTCGGTTACGACGCCGAACTGCAGTCCGGTCAAGACCCTGGTGAGGGCAAGGCGCACGCCGATGAGCTTCCCGAGACGCTTTCTGACAGTTTGTGCAGAAATTCTTCGGTTGTGCAAACCGACAGTCATCAGATGTCCGGGTGCTGGTCTCAGACGATCGCGCAAGTGAAGAAGCTGGATGTGGAGGTCCTGGGCTAGCGTGGTTACACATGGTCTGCGGTTGTGAGGCCGGTTGGACGTACTGCCAAATTCTCTAAAACAACTTTGGAGGCGGCTTATGGTACAGAAATGAACATTCAGTATTCTGGCAACTAAACTTGAGACATCTGTGGCATTGTGTTGTATGACAAAACAGCAAAATTTAGACTGGCCTTTTATTGTCCCCAGCACAAGGTGCACCTGTGTAATGATCATGCTGTTTAAGCAGCTTCTTGATATGCCACACCTGTCAGGTGGATATTTATCTTGGCAAAGGAGAAATGCTCACTAACAGGGATGTAAACAAATTTGTGCTCGAAATTTGAGCAAAATAAGGTTTTTGTGCGTATGGAAAATTTCTGGGATCTTTTATTTCAGCTCATGAAACATGGGACCAACACTTTACATGTTGTGTTTATATTTTTGTTCAGTGTATTTACCGAACGACCGTTCCATACAAATGCAATGACCAGTGGTAACCAAACCACGTCATTGTGTATGCTGTGCAGAGCCGTGTGCACGTTATTTGTTTTGCAATCCAGTTATTGCAAAATATTACCGATCTGCGCAAAACAAACAACCGCAGAAATTGCACAGTAATATAGACGAAATAAAACCTGACATAGCAGCACACGTCATTGCGGTATTGAACATTACATACGAGAAAACGTAGTGCGTTCCGTTTTAAATTAGATGAAAACAATATATATTATGTTATAAAACACACGTCAATGGTATTAGATATAGTGTATTTGAAGAAAGTGTCGTGTGTGTGTGTATATATATATATATATATAAAATGAAACTGATATTCCACAATTTAGCCGCAGCTGTTACACTTTCGATATCCATTTTGTTTATTTATTTTTACTTACCCATTCGGATTTGGACGCTGGCTGTCGCCACATTTGTCCCGTAGTTAAAATCATCTTCGATAGAAGATCGTGGATACTTCTCGGTTTCCATTTAAGACAACAGAACAGTACAAGTACGATTTAAATACAGCAGTTTACGCTCCTCTTCCAAAATACGAATCAACAATCTTATCTCTTCAGCTTCGCTTCTGCCTAATCGCATCAGAGTGTATCGATGGCTTGACACCAACCCAAGGCCTGTGTAATCAAACGCAGAACGGGATCAAACCAGATCATCTGAAAAGTACAGCGATGCAATGCAAATATCCACCACAATGCGGTGCACGGGTGAAACAACTGAGCTAAAATACAAGAAAACGTTTTGAAGCATTTTCTGGTACTGCTTGCTGCAGTTGCTAGATGCAAAGACATTTCAAGCTCAGCTATACAGTAGCTTGCCTTTAAAACGCTTTCTTTAGTTTACTGAAACGAAATAGCTGACTGAATGGTTGCAAAGATATTTGAAAGAAAGGGAACAAGGTGGAACCAAACTGCACGAAGACACAGCTCCAGTATGCTTGTGTTCATGTTAAAGCACAGCATCAATTTATTTGTATTTTGACTGAATTCCCTACTACAAAAGACTACCGATTGCTGAGACGTGCAGCCTTTTCCAGTCTAGTAAGTCACTCAAGAGAAATTAAGTCTGCTTGAAGCAAGATAACAGGGAGCATCGGGCTTCTGTAACGGGAGAGACGTCAAGGAGATAGTATGGGTCTGGTTGAATGACAGATGTGCTATCTGCCCTCGTTTAAACCGCAGGTATAATTCAGAAGTTGTGGTTCTGGATTGTAGAATCTCTTGAATGATTTAAAATGCTGCTCATCAAAGTGAGATTCAATCACAAAGTGCGCTCGGCTGATTGCTCGTTTTCTATGGAGCTATTCAAATACAGCTTCCTCTTATTATTGCACTGCTTCTGCAAAAACGACAGATTCTCCTGAAACACTCAATCTGTGGTCTGGGAGGGACAGCATGGGGATACGTTAATCTGCCTCGCTTGCATTGGGTGTAGATCATACTGTGCATCTACAAAGTGTAATGAACAATGCAGGCTTCAGAAAACTAAATCGTGATATTACTTTTCTCAAAATGTCACCTTTCTGTGTTTACATGATTCCGTTTGTTTTTGTTTTAAACCGTGTTGGCATCGAAATCTGCTTTAATTCCTGTGTGCATTTTCCACGCAGTAATCCATTTATATTCTTGGCAGCAGATATGTACATTATGTTACTTGGAACAGAATAATTATGAGGCTTAATGGTCAACATGTAAGAACGGAATAAAACCCAGTTATTTTACAACCAAGTTAACAACTACCTGCTGATGGAGTGCCGAGATGCATGCAAGCACTGGCAGCAGCTGGTGCGGTTTCAGCTCAGTGCTACCACTGTTTCATAGAGCCAGCAGTTTTAATATTAAAAGAGCAAGAAAAAATAAACAAATAACACAATCATTTAACTGTTCCTGTCTTTCAGCAAAGGTGTTCCTTCCTGGTAAAACCGCGTTGAGAGTTGACTGTATTTGTATAGGGTGTTTTTTTTTTTTTTTTTTTTTTCCATGCTTATGCTTTTACTTTTGTTTAACAATAACATGTGATTTACTATACTTGCTGGTGCTGTGTTTTGTTACCATGGTCAGTTTACCACAGTCAACTTTTTTCATGCAGATTTGCCAAGATGTGATCATCACAGCGAGTGAGATTTGGGTGAAATGTATGATATTATATTCAAATGCATTGTCAATTCCTCTTCTTGGATCTGCGCTACTAAAATTGAGTGAGACATGGCATGTCTGATCAGATACACTTATTTACACAGAAAAGAAGATACACATATTTACACAGAAAAGAGACAGATTAACAGGAGGCGCCATTTTACTATTGTACACAAAGATCTTCAGCTTTGAAAGGAAAAGGGAAGTGAATTACTGAAAAAAGAGAACTGACTATCATTCGTTGCTGTCACTTTTAAACAGGTCAAATTGGTTACTCTTGCATGACAATTTTCTGACTTGTCTGTGAAAGCCAATAAGAACTGTGCATGTTTATGTTGTGTGTTTGGGTTACTGCTGTGCTGTGATTGACGCCTTTGAGATTTCACAATCTTTTGCAGGTGTCCTCTTCCCTGATCAGTCGTGTTAAGTAATACACAGTTATAATCTGAGCTGTTATTCTTTTTTTGCATGAAACAGTCTATGAATTGCAATCTTACAGTCACATTCTCCTTAGACACCCACTGCCATGCATCTTAATCTGATCAGAAATGTCGTAGTCTAATCAAATGGCTGACGCTAATTGTGGAGACACATTAAGATAAAAGGGTGAGACATGCTATAAAATGCAGACTTGTAGATGGATCTTTTATTTCTGTTTTCAGAGCATGCACATGACAGGAAGCCTATTATGGCTTTTTATCAAACCACATAATCTCTTATCAGAGGTTTCTATTTTGCATTTGCAGCACACAGTGCAGTAAATTCCGATTGCTATAACAGATGTATAAGTTGAGAATGATCTGGGTGTGCGTGAGGGCACATAGGACCCCTTGAACAGATAACACCATGTAACAATTATTATTATTTTTTTTGGTTCCTGGGTAGTTACTTCCTAATTGCTTATGCCTCAAAAGTGTAGAAAATGGCTATTATTCCCCACAAACTTTGCTTTTGTGACCAGGACAGTGATATTTTGAAATTGACCTATTTTCCAGAACATTCCAGATAGATTCAGTGCTGAGTAAACTTGGAGTAACTTCTAGAACTTTCTAGAACTTTCCAGTAATATAAATAGTAGTATAAATACAGGGGCCTTAAGCCCACCAGTTCAGTTTTGTTCCAGCTGCCTAAGTGGATACATATCTGCATTTTTCTGAGATGGCATCAAGAGGCTGCAAGCATCTGGCTGACGCATTTTGCTATGTCTGCGGCCAATTTATCAAGACAAGAGCAAAAAAAGTATGCATGCCTGTTGGGGATCAAGACAAACCCTGGGCACCTCATTTCACCTGCGAGCACTGCAAAAAAACTCTGGAAGGTAAGATGGACAATTGTTGCTCGGAATTTTATGTTATAAAATTTGTTAAAATTTTTAAAATTGTAAAAGTTTTAAATTTTAAAATGTTTTACAATTTTCAATGTTATTGAAAAAATATATCATATATGAAAAATGTTGCGAGACTCTCTTACACATTAGTCATGGGTGAAATAAATGTATTTTTGTAGGATGGTACAGAGGGGAAAAGAGAGCCATGAAGTTCGTTATCCCAAGAATTTGGCGGGAACCCACTGACCACTCAAGCAACTGCTAACAATTTCAGATTCAGATTCAGATTCAGAGGTGGAGCTGAGGAGAGAAACCCCTACTACCCCAACCAAAAAGACCTCAACGACTTGATTAGAGATCTTGGTCTCACCAAGTCCAATGCCGAGCTTTTGACGTCTAGGCTCAAGCAGTGGAACTTGTTGGATGAAAGTGTGCAAGTCGCAGATCAGAGGAAGCGTCATCAACCTTTTTCCAGCTTCTTCACCCATCAAGATGGGCTCTGCTTCTGCCACAATGTGACCAGTCTGTTCGAGGCAATCGGAATCGCCTGTAACCAGAATGAGTGGCGCCTCTTCATTGACAGCTCATCCAGGAGCCTCAAAGCCGTGCTGCTCCATAATGGTAACAAGTACCCGTGTCTTCCCCTGGCTCACTCGGTGCACCTCAAAGAGGATTACAACATCATCAAGACCTTGCTGGACGCCTTGAAGTATGATGAGTACGGCTGGGAGGTCATAGGAGACTTCAAAATGGTGGAATTCCTGATGGGTCTCCAAGGTGGTTTTACCAAGTTTCCCTGCTATCTTTGCCTTTGGGACAGCAGGGACACCAAGGCGCACTACCACAGGCGGGACTGGCCACAGCGGACCGAGTTATCTGTGGGGAGGAACAACGTCAAGTCACAATTTGTCAGAGCTCTAGATAAGGAGTCGGCAGCCTTCAAGTACCTTCGAGACTTCTTCCCTAAGCTATCTGAGGCAAAGGTCAAAGCCGATGTCTTCGTCGGACCACAGATAAAGAAGATCCTGGAGTGCAATGAATTCCCCAAGAAGCTCACTAGTAAGGAGAAAGCGGCTTGGAACAGCTTTGTCGCAGTGGTTCGGGGCTTCCTGGGCAATCACAAGGCCGAAAACTATGTGGAGCTGGTTGAGACTCTGGTGAAGAACTACAGCACAATGGGCTGTAGGATGTCCGTCAAAGTCCATATCCTTGATGCTCATCTTGATAAATTCAAGGAGAACATGGGAGCGTACTCGGAGGAGCAAGGCGAGCGCTTCCACCAGGATATACTGGACTTTGAACGCTGCTACCAAGGACAGTATAACGAGAACATGATGGGAGACTGCATTTGGGGGCTGTTTTGTGAAAGTGATTTACAGTATAATCGTAAATCTCGAAAAACTACTCACTTCTAAATGTTTTGTAGTCATTTTTGTATTACTTTAGTATAAATACATGTTAATTTGGATTCATATGTTGTTTTTTTCTGACTTTATGTGAACGAAAAGACACAAGTTCGCCCGTTTTCTCATTGGAAATAGGTAAATTTCAAAATATCACTGTCCTGGTCACAAAAGCAAAGTTTGTGGGGAATAATAGCCATTTTCTATACTTTTGAGGCATAAGCAATTAGGAAATAACACTTACTACCCAGGAACAAAAATTGTGTTACATAATGTAATCAGTTGCTCTTCAGAAGCAGATGGAAGAGCATAATTCTGTTTTCTACTCCTCGAGTGGAATATGATCACGCACTGAGGATCAAGCCCTCTGCGAAGGGGATCTAGTGGAG
>NC_054541.1:48227485-48354985 GCF_017654505.1 Polyodon spathula | reverse complement strand
ACTTGCTGTCTGTCCCGTCTCCATTCCAACGGCTTAATTCTCTGCGGCAGGACGAATATGTATTCAGTGAAGCTGGGACTGTGAGTTGCACTTTTCAACTGTGTGTGTGTGTGTGTGTGTGTGTATAATATATTCAGCGATATAGGAGAGGCACTCATTATTCTAAGTTGGAGTAACTACTGTGACTCATTAATAAATACCAATGTCTTCAGTAACCACTACTAGACAACTTTCTCTGGAAGCAGAAGCAGCACACACAGCATGAAAATGTAGTGTAAAGAGAAGTGCGTACCCACGGGTGACTCATCGGACAGTATTAGGTTTTGTTATAGGAAGTTATGCTATGGATTACTAAACCATTGTGAAGTAGTTTTTTAAAAGTAGTGAGTAGTTGTTTCTTGATGAAAGAAATGCACACTCCTTTTCTTCAGCTATAAGTTTGGTTTATTCAATATATACAGGTTTAGCTCTAGAAACAAAAAGAACGCTCAAAGCAAAACAGTACAGATCACACTTTCAAATGCAAACTGCACAGTGCAAAACTTAAGTTCAAAACAAAACATAACAGAACACAATAATACAATCCAATAATGTAGGTTTGATCATGCAGGACTTCTTGGTCAACAAGTCTCCAGTACTAGCCTCTATGAAAGAGAGAAGTGTGCTGAGCTGAGTGCACCTTGATTAAGTAGCCACTGACCTCACCCCCAACCTCCTTTCTTCTCTTTGAGGGTTCAGTCACCCCGGACACTCTGTGGAGAGTCTTCATGTGTCGTTAAGAAAACTGGTTCTGGCTCACACTGCCTAAGATGGTGTTATCTTGGTGTGGCCTTTTGTTCCTTTATGCTTAACCTATGTTATATCTTGAGCGCATCTGTTCCTCCAGCAACGTGCGATTGTGTTTATTCCAGGAGTCAGATGGTCGTCGTCAGTGCAATGAAATGCAATCTTGCAATCTTGCATTTTCCAGTCACTATACCTCCTCTGATAATCTCCTTTTAAAACTAACAGCGTGTACAAACCTGCAAACACGTGTATCTCATATTGCATTCAAACTTCTTTCCATGTTATCCAACATACGCAACTTTTAGAAATAAAGATGAGGAGGGGTCCTTCCGCGACAGGGTCGCCCACGAGGTACCCCGAGCCACGTGCTGTCCTCTCACTGGGTGTGAACTCTGCATACGCCCAAGTCTAAATTATCATGCTATGCTCATTACAGTATGTGTAAGTATTTATCATGCGTTGTAGTTATGTATCTCTTGTGTTTCAAGCTACAAAAATAATCGTAAAAGTGCATGTTTCTCCAACACATAACAACTACAAAACACCCATCAATGACATTTATCAAACAGTTTTAACACCATTTCAAAGGGGCTGAACAAAACTGGTGACAGTAAACTGAGAGCTAACTTTATCAAACAGGAAATGGGTGTTGATGCAAGTAGGATTTTATCAATGCGTTTAACAGAGTATTGCTAATTCCAATTGTGCTTTGTTAATGAATATCGTTTTTGTTAAGTACTGCCTGCTTTACACATTAAGCATCAACACAATGTAAACTTGATGTGCCATTGCGTATATGGTGTACTAGGGAGAATATTTCAATACTGTACAACAACTTTAAATAGCAACTTGTTTTCTTTCCATGTTAAAGAGCAAGTGGCTTCTGGTGTCGTGTTGGTCTCTGTATACGTTACTGGCCCTTACTGGTGTCTGATGTTTGAGTGGCTGCCACTCCCTTCACTCAAACATGAGCTCAGGAACTGCTCTGCAGCTCTAATTGCCTGCAGTAGATGCATGTATCATAGACTTGATCAGCCACAGTGTCAGCACCATCCAGTGGGGGTCGCTTTCCTTCTGTTCCTGTTCGCTGGCAGTACACTGCTGTGCAGAAGAGAATGCCGGTGCTTACTCTAGCTGATCAAGCCTGTGCAATCAGAACAGAACAGCTCCCCAACTCATTGTGACTGGAGTGAGTCCAATAAGAGCCAGTGAGAGTGATTGCACTGGCGAGGTAAGGGGCAGTATGAACAGTGCTAACCAGAGTGCGACAGTAACTGAAGTGGTATGATCAGGTCAGGGACATTGAGACCAGGGCCTTTCAGAGGTCATGTTCCATGGGTTTGACTGGGTTTGACATCTGCAGGTGATTGTATTACACTGTAGACTGTGAGCATGCCTAACTTACGTATCTCGTTGTGTTATAATTTTTAGGGTTAACAGCTGCATCTTCACCTTGGAGGTTGAAGGCTGGAGAAATCTCTGATCATAGGGGATGTTATCAGGTAATACTGCAAAGCTCTGCAGCATTTAATGGTGTTTTGTTCTATGCATATGGTCTGTATTTGTACAGTACCTGTAACACTAAATGCCTGAATAAGCCACACACTTTTTGAGTGACTTTGCAGTTAACAGCAAGCTTCCAAACAAATGGTTTTATTTTTCTGTTAGTGGTTAATATACTCTACCCTAGTTTTAGAGTGCGTGGGCTCTCTCCAGTTGACTGACACTTGACACTGCAGTATTGAACTGTGGTTTATGGCATGTTTCTATGCACTGCTATTTTGTGGAAAGTGTTTCTGCTTTTTTCATTTCTAATGTGCTACACAGATGGGGAATAATGCTGATGCTTGGGAGCTGGCTGATGAATCCCGCGCTAGACCAGGTAAGAAGACAGATTCATGTATTTTATGAATTTGTATTTTGTTATATTCTAAATTTAAAGGTGAAATGTGAGAAACGCAGTCGCTTCCTTTTCAAAGTGTTTACTTCATTTTATAATGAATTCCTGTTTGTTAAAACATATTTTAATGTCACAAAACCAACAACTTGAAAGTGCTTCAGAGAACTGGGATTGTGTTACTTAGTTGTTTGGTTCTAGTTTTGTAAAAGTAACAGGTGCTTTTCGTCTTTCAAAAAATAGGACTTAATTAAAGACTGCAGTAAATGCTTTGAAAATAGAAGCCTTCTTGAGTGTTATAGAAGTGGTTAGTTTGCAATTAGTAATACACTAAATAAAGCTAAACAAGAATATAAATTCAACTTCAGTTACCATTATTTCTCCTTTTAAAACTAAAATGAACGAGATTATCAGTTAGTGTTTGTTTGACTATACTAAGAGCTACTTCAAAATATAATTGAAGTTGACTAGGTTCCCTCACTATAGCTTTAGATATTAATATGTCAGATCTTGTTATCAATTCTTCCACTCTTTGCCAATCTTAATATCCCCGCCCTCTGAAACTGAACAGCCTGTTTTCTCAATGTTGTGTTTTTGCTTTGTATTGTAATGCTAATAGTGTGTCTGTGAAGACCCCAGGGGAAAGCAGCAGCTAAATTAACACAGAGTTAAAGAGCAGCGGTGTTTAGATCCACCACGGTTTAGAGCATTAAAACAGGCACCATTGTGATTCCACTCTCCCAGGAGCAAAACAGCAGCCGTTGATCAGCTATCCTGACATTATCGAGGGCACCAGGAACTTTCACCAAGACCTGAAGATTGGAGAGGGGACCTTCTCAGAGGTGTATAAAGCAGTGATGAGGAACCAGACATATGCTGTGAAGTTATTCAAGCAGGTACACTTGGATAATGCAGTTCTGCGATGCCCAGCTCAGTGTGAATGCATTGAGCAATGTGAATGCAATCGGGGAGACGGGCATGCTGTTACAGTATTGGGGTTATATTGCATCTGCCCATGTTGATTAATGACTGCTACTGCCCCACATAAAGGCTTTGACTGGTATCACAGGTGAACCTGAGCTGCTCCACCCGACCAGCCCCTATCACTGTTCTGCCGCTGTGCTGAAGGAGTGTTTTAGGCTAAGAAAATAGTATAAAACAGCAGTTGTCTCCCCCAAACCCCAAACATATGAAAAGAAAATCTGTAAAGAAAGCTGCTTCATCTCTGTTTAAATAGCTGATGCTGTAGGACATGCACATAGAGAGCAAGCTCAGCACCAGTGAGTAGAGAATGCTGAGCTCCTTTACATTATTCTCGTTTAATAATCATAGAAAACAGCTGCCAGCCTCTCATTCTCTTACTGAAACAAATTACAGGGAAAACAGACTGAATGGAAAAAACTCTGGAAACTCTTCATGTCGGAAATAAACGTTCTGCTTTTGTAAGTACGTGGATGAAGCTGTCATGTATGTATGTTTGCATGTAAGTATGTATGCATTAGGCATGTAAGGATTCATCATGTATCAATGAATCATGATGCTTTCTTTACATAATGTGTCAGATCATAATAGAGTTATGTATTGCTTGTGTCCTGATACAAGACCAAAAACACCACGTGGCTCATTGGAGATCACCACGTGGCTCATTGGAGATCACCACTGGTTCTTGAATGAAGAATAAGTGTTTGGTCTTATTACGCATCGTACCAGTAGCTGATCATGACAGTTGCATGTATTGTGATACAAGTTGTATGGCGTGATTCGTGTCGCATTACACCCCTAGTATGCATGTATGTAAAAAACCTTTGAATAAAAAGAATTGAGGAATGTAGATACAATGTATTTAGGACATTTTGGATGTAAAAGTCCTTTATCAGTTAAAGTGCCACACAGTGCACTTGTATGCATGTATTCAGAAACCATGACCCCTCATTAGCCAATAGTAGCACTGCATGCACCTACGAGAAGACCTTTATTTCAATGTGTTTGATGCAATCCACAAACCACACGGCTCCTCCCCTTTTAAGAGCCTTAAGTTTTAAACTCAAAATTTTGTAACGGGATCCTTCAGTTATTAATGATTGCATGCAGGTATGAATGCACATGGATTTCAATGTATCTTATTGTAGTACATCTTTATTTGTTTGGCCTGCATGTATAATTGCTTGCTCTGCATTATATATTTATGATGGTTTCCTGTGCTTCTAGATACCACCATCCACACATTGTTGAACTGAGTGGTTACTGCTCAGACAGTGGGAGCTACTGCCTGGTCTATCCCTACATGCACAACGGCTCTCTGCACAGCAGGCTCCACTGTTCGTCGGTAAGTCACCACAGGCTAGCCAGGACTGTAAACAGACATCTCCATTTCCACGTTAGGATCTCGCTATGCTTTGTTCCGATCAACACAGCAGTGTTTTGGTTAGCGCGTGCCTTTAATTGAAGCCTTTCAGATATCACAGTCGACTGCAACCGTCCTCTTCCCCCTCACCAGGCTCAGGGCAGTTGTTTCTACCACATCATTCTTCTGGGACTTTTGGTGGAACCAGAAACCGTGCCTGTTATCTTGCCTAGATCTTAGCTCAAACAATGCAATGGAAGTGTTATCTAGTCCTCTGTTAAGGCTGGTTATTTAGTTTAAAGATTTTTTGTCTTTGTTTTCAGGACAAGCCCACATTCCTTCCTTGGGAGACACGCCTCAACATTGTCAAAGGAACAGCACAAGCCATCCAGTATCTGCATACAGCCCAGCCCTGCGCTGTCATATGTGGCAACATCACCAGGTAGCTCATTTTCTTACACTCTGCTTTTGAATAACTATAGTATTGCCTGAGTTCACTTAACTTCATTACATGTAAGCACAGTAGAGCCTTGGTAATCCGAACCCAGGTACTGTGAACTGAACCATGCTGTCATCATTACGAAATGCATGCTAATGACATCTAGAGACTAGTAAAGCATGTTTAGTGTTGTGTGATCAACACAAATCACTGGTGGTAACAGGGTCCGTTCCCACCTGGAACGGATTATCAGGTGTCCTGCAGTATTGCAAGGGTGTAGCATTGCACTGCATTGCATTGCTCCATACTCACACTGCCTGGCCCTTCCTTCCAGAAATAGATGACCGGGACATTTCTGTGTTTTCTCTTCATGCAAATCTCTCATTTGTCGACCTCCTCAGTGCAAATATATTGCTGGATGAACGCTTTGAACCCAAGCTGTGTGACTTTGGCATGGCCAGCCTGAGGCCTCACTCTGTTAATCAGAGCTGCACCATCATCCTGGACCCCGGCACCCGCAGAGCCTGGGGGTACCAGCCAGAGGAGTACATCCGGGATGGCAAGCTGTCAGTCAAACTGGACGTCTACAGCTTCGGGGTGGTGAGCATCAGCACTACTCAGTGCACTTCGTGCAGCTCTTAAGGGTAGACTGTGCTAAAAAAAAACCTGGTATTCAGGTCTTTGATAACGAGTGCTCAAACAAACCCCTGGTATTCAGGTCTTTGATAACGACTGCTCAAACAAACCCCTGGTATTCAGGTCTTTCATAACGACTGCTCAAACAAACCCCTGGTATTCAGGTCTTTGATAACGACTGCTCAAACAAACCCCTGGTATTCAGGTCTTTGATAACGACTGCTCAAACAAACCCCTGGTATTCAGGTCTTTCATAACGACTGCTCAAACAAAGCCCTTTGCATTTCCTAGGTGATCATGGAGGTGTTATCAGGGAGAAGAGCTATGCAGGAGGGCCCGCGACACACTCTGTTGGTGAGACTGGGAATATACTGGCCCTGTGTCATCAAGATGGATTCATAAACATGGGTTTCCCTTTACAAAAGTTTACCACAGTATTTTTGCAGTTTTACCATGCTTTTGTCCTATGCATTTACCATAATTTACCCTGGTTTTACCATATTTATTAAACCTGTTTGTTCTTTACAATGCTTTATTGCACTTTGCTGTGCTTGTACTGTGGGAAACTTTTATAAGTTTCTGTGTCTGTTAGTGGTGAGGTTTCACCGACTGTTAGTGGTTTCACTGTACTCTATAATCTGAATTTCTATTAGTGTTGAGATTTCACTGTACTCTATAATCTGTGTTTCTGTTAGTGGTTTCACTGTACTCTATAATCTGAATTTCTATTAGTGTTGAGATTTCACTGTACTCTATAATCTGTGTTTCTGTTAGTGGTTTCACTGTACTCTATAATCTGTTTCTGTTAGTGTTGAGATTTCACTGTAATCTATAATCTGTGTTTCTGTTAGTGGTTTCACTGTACTCTATAATCTGAATTTCTATTAGTGTTGAGATTTCACTGTACTCTATAATCTGTGTTTCTGTTAGTGGTTTCACTGTACTCTATAATCTGTTTCTGTTAGTGTTGAGATTTCACTGTACTCTATAATCTGTGTTTCTGTTAGTGGTTTCACTGTACTCTATAATCTGAATTTCTATTAGTGTTGAGATTTCACTATATTCTGTAATGTATGTTTCTGTTCCAGAGGGATTTGGTCACAGAGGCGGTGGAGAGAAGTGGTGGTGTTGACTCCTGTCTGCAGTTTCTGGATGAGAGGGCTGGTTCCTGGCCCCATGCTGTCTCACTGAAGCTCTTCCACTTAGCGATCGACTGCACAGCATCCCGTGCCAGAGTCAGGCCACTGATGACCACTGTAAGCACTGACCAGTACATGAAGCATCATCCCTCATAGACTTTTACCAAAATAAAAGCATAGCACACTGTAATAAAGCACAGTGAAGGCCAACTGTAAGCATTGTAAATCAGAGAGGAATGGTAGAGCTTATTAAAAACACATGGCAAACAGTTGTAACCTATGAACCACTAACCCTGGGAGGCACTGATTTATTTTTAACTGATTTGCAGAAAAGCACTTTATCAGCGGTCTGATCAGACATTCTCATAAATATCCTTTCATGTGTGCACTGGTCATTCTCTGTTGGTGTTTTTGCTGTGATGATCACATGCAAACTAACAGCTGAATGTGGGGAAGTGAGACAGTAAGCAAGTCAGTGTAGCACAGGCTTCACTGCACAATGGTACACCAAGGGGATTCAGCACTAATCTTCTTACCCACCTCGCTCCAGAATAATCCCCCTGGAGGAGTCCTTTCACAAGTCATTTTGTTGGACTAGTTAGCTAAGCATGGCAGATAATGATGCAAGCAGAAACAACAGTAGAGGATACAAAACTCTTGATTGCCTTAATACTATAGCGTGCTGTGAACACTGATGTTTGTATGCTATGTGCAGGTGTTGGAAGTGTTGAGTGAACTGAACCCAGCCTGTTACTCAGCAGAAGATCAGCCTCATACACTGAAAGACATGGAGGCTCCTCCTCTGACTTACGGACATGTCCGCATGAGCCTGCCAGTGGAGAATGATGAAATCCAGGATTTTCCTTTCCAAACCCCAGAGCTGAACACAGACGGTTCTCGTCAGAGGGAGCAGAGAAGAGCCCAGAAGAGCCCGTGTGAGTGCAGCCAGTCGGAGGTCACGTTCAGAGGAAGTGACTCTGGGATGAATGCAAAGGGAAGTGAGGCAATTGCCAGCGAGTCACCCTACAGCGTGTGGAGGTTCCTGCTCCCGGAAAGCAGAGCCGAGGACTGGCCTGCGTCTCAGAGGCTGCCAGGCCCTTGTTGCAGCAGAGCGGTGGAGTGCAGCTGTGCCTCTGAAGAAGCTGGAGGAGAGTGTGAGGAATGCAAAGCGAGTGGGTTCCTCTTACCAACAGCTGATACCCCCAGAGGCAAGTGCTTCTTCTCTAACTTACATCAGCCCAATATTTACTTTATCATAATAATAGAAAATACATTTTAAAAAATCCACTCACAATTTAATACCCTGTCGTGTATGTGTAATGGGTTAACAGCATTTTACAAAATGAGAAATAAATAACTTACTTAAACTGTGTATAATTAAATACTTTTTGTGTTCATTTCCAACAGGTGTTTTTCACATTTTAGAGTTGAGAAAAATGTTTACATTTTGTACATGTGTATTGCCATTACCAAAGTGATAAAACTGTCAAAAAGCATTCTGTGTCAATACTTGTTATTAGGAATGCTGCATGCTTCTTTAACAGCAATGAAGAAAAACAGAGTTGGTCATTATTGCATCCCCTCCAGTAACACATACTAGCCGTGTATCGCACAAGGAAAGCAGTTGCTTTGAACGGTCTGTATTCAAATTCTATAAGTTTTCCAAAAATTGTTTCCACAGACATCATCCAGTCAGCTGACAGAAGATGAGTGTTATGAACAATAGTGTGCAAACCTCAGGAACGCCGCGTCACAGAGACAACCTTCTCTGTCAGCTTTTTATTTAAACTATTGCAAGAATAATGTACAGTATGTCAATATTATAAAATACATTTAAAAATATTGATACATATATTCTGTTTATTTTTTGTATTTTGTTTTGTAATAACGTGCAGTAATAAAATGCACTGTGAAATAAGCCATTAATATGCATTGGCAAAAATTTCAACATATTTCTAATAATTTGATACTGTTCTGTTACAGTAATGAAGTGCATTTGTATTCCCTGTGGTACTGCACACATATCTAAGCTATGCACAGGTTGCCCATCAGTTTATTTGAATCGTTTCTGGCAGCTTGCAGACAACATTGTGTCATGGTGTTTTTGGACCAAGTATTTGGACCAGTATTTTCAGAGATTACTGGTATTTGATTCTGAGATAAGGAGGAGCAAATGATTTCATCATTTATGTGAATTCTGTTTTTATCTTGATATTGTGTAATACTGAAGTCAACCGACATCAGTTGAAGCAACAGGATTTCCACTTTGATGTCATTCCTACCAGGTTTTATTGTCCTTGGAAGCTAATGTAAACATAACCTAATTTAAGATGTATTTTGGTGATTAACTGTTTATTATTTAAACTTGCTTTTCAATATAGCTTTAACAATGAAATGCTTTAAAATACATAATAGGTGTGTATCACAAAACCCAAGTAGTGAACTTTGAAAATGACTGTTCAACAGTGCTGTTTACGTTTCTATAAAACATCTAGAGTGATCCACTGTGTGGAAGATGGCTTTATTCTGTACAAATGTGGAAATAATAAAAAGGGATTAAATAACGTCTGTTTTCTGTTTTTTGAACAGATTTTGAACCCTGGGAAATGCAGGGGGTGTGTAGATGTTAGGGGCCCCTAAGAGGTATTTAAAGACGTATTTTTTAATTGAATTTAAGTATTAGGAGAAGCAACCACTTGCAAGGATAGTAAATGCTATTTCTAGTGAAAAAAAAGAGATAAACAAGAACTTACTATCCCCATTGAAATATAAAGTCCCTCTAACTGTACCTTCCTTCCAGTAATCTTAATTCCACTTAGAAACCCGTTAATTGTTACTCGATTTCATCCTCTCCCATACCCAGCACCCCCCTTTGTTTCTTACTGCTGGCTCCGGATTCGAGATTCTCAGAACTAATTTACAGGATCACGGGTCACTTCTTTTCACAGCTCCTTCAGGCTCTGGTATTGGTGAGGACGCGTCGTTTATGGACTGTGCTGTAGCGCCTCCTTGTGACGAGCAGTCGCGGCGCTAGAAACTAACTGTTGGGGGGGGAGTAGAGGTAAAAGAAAAATCTAATTTCCTTTCAGTTGTGCAGATCAATCATTAGCCAGTTTCCTTTCAATTGTGCAGATCAATCATCCATTTTTCAATTGTGCAGACCAATCATTAGTATAACCACAGGACACTCTGGTTTGGGGTGGGGTTTGTGGCTTGGGATAGAATAGGGAGTACTCTGCAGTAAGAATCCTTTGGAAAAATCATACAAGGACAAGACAGGACCCTTTTCAGCAGAGAGGACTATTTTATGAATGCAAAGACTGGAGGTGCACACCTGACAACCACATTCCATTTGCGAATTATAAGTTAATTACTCGTGTGATTCAAGCAATCTCCCGTCAGTGAATCAATAAGCTAGGGAAGTGCTGACATCACAGCTGTTGCCAAGAGTGACCATTTTGAACACTGTCATCGTTACATCATCATATCATTTACATCATATAGTTTTTAATCTGTTACAGAAACCCAGTGGTGACACAACCCTTTCCTGGCATATACATGCATAACACTTTGATCCGAGTTTACCCAGGGAGGTATGTCTCATAGACTTTTAAGTAAGAATATGCGTTACAACTTTGTACAACTACAACTACATCGTTTATTGATTATTAAAGAATCCACAAGCACAGCACTGGTATCATTCAGTGTATTTACATGAGCATTACATGACAATTCTGGTATTTTTCAGAAAACTAATTCCGATATCAAAAGTCATGTAAACACAGTTTTCGTAAAAGGTATTGGAATATTCTGGAAGTCAGTTTTCAGAAAACACTACCTAGAAATGTCCGATTAAATTCTAAAAACTAACAAAATGTAGGGTGGGGTAAGATGACCCCCCCCCCCCCCCCCCCCCCCCCCCCCCCCCCCCCCCCCCCCCCCCCCCCCCCCCCCCCCCCCCCCCCCCCCCCCCCCCCCCCCCCCCCCCCCCCCCCCCCCCCCCCCCCCCCCCCCCCCCCCCATTAAGAAAAATTAAAATGTTGTCATTTAAACTAATGTACTTTTATGTTCTCAAATAAACATATATGCAACCTTCACAACTGAGTACAACCAAGAGTCTAGTGATATCATAAATACACAAAATTAAACAAAATACAATTTTGACTCTTTCCCTGAACAATGGGTGTTACCCAACACGCAGGGACAAAAAACCCCCCACCCCCCCCCCCCCCCCCCCCCCTTGTGAGCTTCTCACCTCTCCCCCCCCCCCCCCCCCCCCCCCCCCCCCCCCCCCCCCCCCCCCCCCCCCCCCACTGTTTTACCCACATTTTATCCATGTTCCAGACTCTTGCAGGATTATAGAAGTGATCCATCAGAACGTCCTTGTAAACACTAAACATTTTGCAATTTGTGGCTAATTGAAGCCACGGCCCAAAAAATATTCACAAGTTCAGATTTTCTAATTGAATGAGCCGGCAAAAAAACAAATAGCCAGTCCAGTCCAGTCATCTTTCTCTCGACATTGAAGCAATGCTTGATGCCCATTTCCGTTGCAAAATCGAAGGCTAGGTGATGCACATTAGTGATACCAAGCCCAAATGAATCTTTCTCAATCCTCCTAATGTGCTCGGCAAGTTCTGCTTCGCGTGTTGCCTGGATGTCTGTCTCATAGCGTCCCAGTTTAACGGAGCCTGGCTTGGAGACTTTGCCATCTCGATGCCTCCTCAGAGCCCTGGCAGAAATATTATAGCACTTTGCAGTGTTTTTTACCCGTGCACCACCAGCAACTTCAGTGAGTGCTTGTTGTAAATCCTCCTTTGTATAGACTTTGTTTGTCTTTCTAATATAGTTTCGAGGCACAGTGCTAAATCTGGAGGAAAAAAAAAAAAAAACTTGATGCGTTACAGTACCCTATAGTTTATAGTAAAGTTTTAAATACTACTAGGATTTTAAAGAAAAGGTATAAAGATTTTAGCATTGGAGATTAAAATATCAAGATCAGAATTGCAAATGGTTGGAGCAAATTTTTGAGCATTAGATAAAAAGTAAAGAAACGATGCATGCCTACTTTTCGGGACAAAGTACCAAATTTTCTGTGTCAGTGATTCCACGGGTTGCTCGGCTCGGGAGGACCTTGCTGGATGGGGGTCTGTCTCTTCTTTCCTGACTGAGATAAAAAGGAGATTTGAATCTCAGAAAGCGTCCCTGTGATCTCACAGCACGTGTATGGAACTATCAGGACACAGCTTTGTTTCAGGAAGGGGCAGTTCATTCTTTGCTCTGGGAAGTTTCTTGCTTTTTTAAAAAAATGCAAAAAGTTGAAATTACTCCTCTTTGAAAAATGTGCCCATGTAAATAGGATCTATTGATCCATAATGTAAAGGCACGCTTCAGTTCACCCTCTAGTTTCTGTACGTTGCTTTGGATAAAAGCATCTGCTAAATGGCCAAATAATAATAATAATGATAATAATAATGATAATATGTAACAGTGCAGGTCATTTCCTTTTTAGTCAAATGTTTGGTCCTAAAATACCAGTATGGCCAGTATCACTGCTAATTTTAATATTTGTGGTGGCGGTACTTAGATCCAACACTGATTACATCAATTATAGACCTCAATATCTCAAAGTTTAGCATCACTAATCCAGCACACACCTCAGATTTCATTGACGTCAATATTAGTTCAATGTCCACACCCAGTATAACCTCTGGCACCATTGCACATCTTAATTAAAGCGTGATTCACCACAGCTTCTCCACAACCTGTCATAACACTCACGCACTCTCCTCTCCTGTCAGCAAAACATATTTACTACAAACAGACGTGGTGAACTACCAAGATAATGTCCCATTATGACTTATATTTGGTTTATTGCTACTATAAACTGGTAAATAATGTATTGTAAACATTGTAAATGTTCAATTTACGTTTATTTACCTATGCAATGTTTTCATTGCCTTCTGTTTAGGTAATTTTTTTGTTTTGTTAATGTAGAAATTCTGTATGAAAATTCCACGGTCAACTACAGCATGGTAGTGCCCTGCAATGAGGCTTCCTGATTGGTGGATGAAGGTTCTACAATGCCACAGGAAAGACGGTGCAGAACAGTATAATTTGAATTGAATAACACTGTAGCACTTAGAACAGATGTCTTGATTCGTAACAAACTGGACTGGATTCGTAACTACCAAACGTAAATTGTCTTTGTGTTTTTCTTATTGGTTAATTTATTGGATTGGATTTAGGTTGGGGCTCTGATTGGGCCACTCATGGACATTTCCCTTTTTGTTCCTTAGCCACTCCAGTGTAGCTTTGGTTGTGTGCTTTGGGTCGTTGTCATGCTGAAAGGCAAACTTCCGTCCCAGTTTCACCTTTTTTGTAGAGGGCAGCAGGTTTTCCTCAAGGACTTCTCTATACTTTGCTCCATTCATTTTCCCTTCTATCCTGACAAGTGCACCAGTCCCTGCCGATGAGAAACATCCCCATAGCATGATGCTGCCACCACCATGCTTCACAGTGGGGATGGTGTTCTTTGGGTGATGCGCTGTGTTGGGTTTGAGACAAACATAACGCTTTGCATTTAGGCCAAAAAGTTCAATTTTAGTTTTGTCAGACCACAGAACTTTTTGCCACACAATCTCCTCAGTGTTTTTTTGCATACTACAAACGGGATTCAAAGTAGACTTTCTTGAGTAATGGCTTCCTTCTTGCCACCCTACCATACAAGCCAGATTTGTGGAGTGCTTGAAATATTGTTGTCAAATGCATAATTTGACCAGTCTTGGACATAAAAGCCTGTAGCTCTTGCAAAGCTGCCACTGGCCTCTTGGTAGCCTCATGTCTGATCAGTCTCCTTCTTGCTCGGTCATCCAGTTTGGAAGGACGGCCTGATCTAGGGAGGGACTCGTTGGTGCCATACACCTTCCACTTCTTAATAATCGTCTTGACCGTGCTCCATGGGATATTCAGGGCCTTTGATATTTTTTTTATACCCATCCCCTGATCTGTGCTTTTCAACAACTTTGTCCAAGAGTTCTTTTGAAAGCGCCTTGGTGCTCATGGTTGAGTCTTTGCTTTGAAATGCAATACCCAACAGAGGGAACCTACAGGAACTGCTGAATTTATCCTGAAATCATGTGAATCACTACAATTTAACACAGGTGGAGGCTACTTAACTTGATGTGTGATTTTGAAGGCGATTGGTTACTCCTGAGCTAATTTAGGATTGCTATTACAAGGGGAGTGGACACTTATCCAACCAAGCTATTTCAGTTTTTATTTTTAATTAATTTTCTACAAATTTCTAGAATATTTTTTTCACTTGGAAGTTGTGCGGTAGGATGTGTAGATAAATTAAAAAAACAAAAAAAACAAAACAATTTTAGCGCATTTTAATTCCAGGCTATAAGGCAACAAAAGGTGAACATTTTGAAAGGGGGTGTAGACTTTCTATAGGCACTGTACACTGTATATATATATAATTATTTTTTTTTTTTTAGAAACCACAAAAATAAGCAAGTATTCGAGCCTCGTGACAAAGTTTGTTGCACAAAAAAACGGAAATGTTTTGGAACGGTCAAAAGAAAAAGAGCTCAACATGAAAAGAGCAAGGAGTCTGTCCGGCTTTGTAATGGAGAAGTATTCTTCATTATGGAGGTACATGTGCCTGGGGAGATCGTGTGTGTGCTGTGAAAAGTCAAAGCAAGAAACATCAAAACTTATAGCTCAGGATATTCTTTTGAGTTTAAAAATACATACTTCAATGTGCAGGCTTTTGCAATGACTGACGTTTTATACCTGTCTAATCCAGCCCCTCTACAAACCATCATTCTGTGTAATTCGGAAAAATGTTTTGGTCCTGACCAAATCCTTATAGAAATGAATGGTGTGACACCCTCTACAATCCGGAACCGATCTATTCTGGAATCCGATAAATGTTATCTGCATAAATATGACTGTGCAGTCCGGGGCAAGGGAGTTGTGTGAATACACCTACACTACTGTGTGTACTGTAATACAGTTTTCAAGTAGTTTATCAATGATACCTTTTTCTTGAGGTACAGCATTAGATTTTACAGTACCTGTGTAATCCAGCCCACTGTATAATCTGGCACAGTTTTCTAGTCCCAATCGATGCCGGATTAAAGAAGTTTTACTGTATATCGTAGTAATACATTGAGGCTAGGTGGATTCAAGCTGATTATTTATTTATGGTTTTCGTTGCTTGTTTGTGTTTTTTAAAATTATTATTGCAAAGGATGAAGAAAAAGACGAGAAGAGATACCTGACATTAGATGACAGAGACGGGCGGCAGGTGTGTGTCTCCTTCAAAGAGTTGCAGAAAGAGTGCAGGCTGACTCATGCCTGGGCCAGAACCATCCACACTTTCCAGGTATGAAATGCACCCTTTGAACCTGTTCACCTCCGGCCTGTGCTTCAGATCTGAGGGAAAAGCCTGCCATATCATTGTCAAGAGAGCAGAGGGCAGCGGTGCACAGCTTTGGCCCTCGATATGCACCCCAGTCCAGGATCTTATTCCAGGCAGGTCTGGATTACATCACTGAGCCTGCTATGGGTCAGTTAACTCGCTTAGCACCTGATTTTAAACAGAAGTCCGGACTGGGCTGATTCTCGAGTGCTGCCCCCTGTGTGTGGCGCCACCATAGGCATCCAGGAGGGTTCATGTTGTCAATGATTCACTTTTTATACAACCCTAACGTGCCCTACTTTACCAAGCGTCTTTCTTTCACTGGGCTCTTCAGAACCGCTGTACTAATACTGTACATCTCACTTAAACTAAACATGGTTCCAATTCCATTAACAATTACTTTTTAAAATCAATTCCCATTCCCTTTTAATTGATTCAGAGGGAATTGGAAACCCTAACCCTGCTTGGTCTGGTACATACAGGAAGTTTTACAAATACATTATTGTTTTTATTAGAGTTGCTTGGTTTAGACAAACAACCCTTGAGTCTGATTTTTCATTTTTTTTAAAACCATTATTTGTTGTGGAAACCAAACAATCCTCAGTTGTAGGAGTGCTTCATTATATCACTGTCTAGTTTTGGACCACCTAATGTATTTTTTCAGTCTGTTGTACATAACAGAATATTCGACTTTGGATTCTGTTTCAAAGTAAATACCAATTGTTACACTTCACTCATGAAACTCAGATGCTTTTGGCTTGTTTGGCTACTGTGCAGATTTGCCTGTGTTGTGGAAATTCTAATAAAGGAAGAGAGACTGCGAGTTCCAAACACACAAGCCTTTATTTCTTAAGTTTGCAAACTGTGAACACTCAGCACACACGGTGCTAGATAATCATCGAGTAGTGTTCCAACATACAGAGTTGGATCAGTTTCTTATATACCTTAAAACTGTCAGTAAGGCAGAGGGTTAGCCAATGATGATTCAGATATTAGCATACAAGGGAAACAATTTATAACTATGCATATGTTGGATATAGCTAAGCAAGCAAATAACAGAATGGCTGTTTTGTGTGTATAGTTAAAAAAAAAACACGTCTGGCTCATCCTATTATCCATTGTCTCACAGCTGCAGCTGCAATGTAGGCAAAACTTTATCTTAAGCAAAGTGTACAAGGTTATACCAGAAAGATACCAGTACTTTTCCATGCTGAGCAAATCCCATTCTCTATAGTATTTCCCTTACACCTAGCACTGGCTGTTAAAAGTGCATGCATAGCATTGGTTCATTAAAATATTCACAAACTACTTAATTAGTGATATGTTGATCTACTCCTGATCTACTCCTGCAGACTAGCGACTGAAGCCGAGACGATGGTGTATGTCTTTGGCCCTGCAGGCAGACAGAACTGGCAGCACGTGTACACAGCCGTGACACGAGGGCGCAAACAAGTCTACGTGGTCGCTCAGGAAAGCAACTTTTTCACAAGCGTACACCTGGTCCCCCTGGTCTCTAAACATGCCTTCTCCACCTGCTGAAGAAGAGGAGTCCCTTCAGATGAGCTCCTCGGATTCTGAGGTTCGGGACGGTGGCTCTGACCACGGGAGCACTTCTGTGAACTGTGAAGGACTTGCTTCTTCAGGCTGTTCTTCTGGCAGTAAAAGACAAAGCTGCTCCACTGACCAGCACGAGACTCCAACAAAGCATCCCAAAGTAAGAGCTGTGCAGTCAGTACTCACACAGGCTTGACATGCTTCCCATGTGGAAGTCTTAGAAACCAGATCATATTTTGGGGTTTACCAGCAGGTCAGTTGTATCCTCGAGATTAGAAAAACGTTTCTCAACCCTGGTCCTGGGGGCCCACTGTGTCTGCTGGTTTTCATTCCAACAGAGCTTCTAATTTTAACTGGACCCTTAAATGAACTGATAATTTGCTTAGTTAGGCCTTTTAATTGTTTTCGGCTCTTAAACAGTTGCAGATTTCAAGTTACTTATAAAATGTCATAGCTAACTTGAACTCTGCAACTGTTTAACAGCTGAAAACAATTCAAGTCAGGCAGGCAGCTGTTCCATCCTGCTCCACTCTCAACAGCCCTCACCCAGCCACAGGACAGGACCCAGGCAGCTGATCCATCCTGCTCCCCTCTGACCAGCCGTCACCCAGCCACAGGACAAGAACCAGGCAACTGATCCATCCTGCTCCCCTCTGACCAGCCCTCACCCAGCCACAGGACAAGAACCAGGCAGCTGATCCATCCTGCTCCCCTCTGAACAGCCCTCACCCAGCCACAGGACAAGAACCAGGCAGCTGATCCATCCTGCTCCCCTCTGACCAGCCCTCACCCAGCCACAGGACAAGAACCAGGCAGCTGATCCATCCTGCTCCCCTCTGACCAGCCCTCACCCAGCCACAGGACAGGACCCAAACAGCTGATCCATCCTGCTCCCCTCTGACCAGCCCTCACCCAGCCACAGGACAAGAACCAGGCAGCTGATCCATCCTGCTCCCCTCTGAACAGCCCTCACCCAGCCACAGGACAGGACCCAGGCAGCTGATCCATCCTGCTCCCCTCTGACCAGCCCTCACCCAGCCACAGGACAAGAACCAGGTAGCTGATCCATCCTGCTACCCCCTGACCAGCCCTCACCCAGCCACAGGACAGGACCCAGGCAGCTGATCCATCCTGCTCCCCTCTGACCAGCCCTCACCCAGCCACAGGACAAGAACCAGGTAGCTGATCCATCCTGCTACCCCCTGACCAGCCCTCACCCAGCCACAGGACAAGAACCAGGTAGCTGATCCATCCTGCTCCCCTCTGACCAGGCCTCACCCAGCCACAGGACAAGAACCAGGTAGCTGATCCATCCCTCTGAACAGCCAGCCACAGCATAGGACCCATGCAACTGTTTCAACTCGCTCCCCTCTGAACAGCCAGCCACAGCATAAGACCCATGCAGCTGTTTCAACTCACTCCCCTCTGAACAGCCCTCACCCAGCCACAGCACAGGACCCATGCAGCTGTTTCAACTCACTCCCCTCTGAACAGCCCTCACCCAGCCACAGCACAGGACCCATGCAGCTGTTTCAACTCGCTCCCCTCTGAACAGCCCTCACCCAGCCACAGCACAGGACCCATGCAGCTGTTTCAACTCACTCCCCTCTGAACAGCCCTCACCCAGCCACTGCACAGGACCCATGCAGCTGTTTCAACTCACTCCCCTCTGAACAGCCCTCACCCAGCCACAGCACAGGACCCATGCAGCTGTTTCAACTCACTCCCCTCTGAACAGCCCTCACCCAGCCACAGCACAGGACCCATGCAGCTGTTTCAACTCGCTCCCCTCTGAACAGCCCTCACCCAGCCACAGCACAGGACCCATGCAGCTGTTTCAACTCGCTCCTTCACACTGGCAATCCCACATGGGGGTTTTATCACTTTAATTGTTAAATATCTTGCTGTGGAATGTGCAGTTGGAATGTTGGAATAATGTTGGAATGATGAAAGGCTTATGTACTGTACTGTAATAGAGTGGGTTGGTGTTTCTGGTCAGCGTTCTATTGATAAAGCTCAGAGATGAGGTTCATCATGATTTACTTATTTTGTTTCCCAGGTAACGTCATTGGAACTCCAATAGGAACCATTTTCAGGAATAAAACGTAGCTTGACATTGGGTCAGCCAAGCCCTTGTATATATTTTGACTAAAGTAGTGGTTTATGTTAGTCATAAGGGCAACAATATAACATCATTTTTTACACTGTATAAGTTGCTGTAAGTATACATATATATGATAATGGAAGAATTCAGTTTTGCACTATGACATGCCAATTTTTATAAGAAATAAACACAGTTTATACACCTATATACCATTGTATATATTTTATTCCTCACCCATACAAAGGTTTACAACTGCAGGAATTCCCAGTCATACACAGACGATAGATATCATGCTACCAAAGTATTCAATTTGTACAAAAATACTTTACAGTTTGTAATACTCGTTCATTAAAAATAAAGATACAATATCCAAGGGATTGAATGAGAAACAGACTGTTTTAAAATGTTATTTTCAATTTGATATGGGTACCTAATCATTTTCATTGGCAGTGCTGAATTCCAGTTTAATGTAAAACAACCGGCGATAGATAGATAGATAGATAGATATAGATACATAGATACAAACACACGCCATTAACAGCAGCCCTGTTCTTTTTGTCCTGTACAGTAGGTAAGGAGAAATATTCTTAGACGGTGCAAGAGCAAGTTATATATATATATGCACACACACACACACACACACACACACACACACACACACACACACACACACACACACACACACACACACACACACACACACACACACACACACACACACAACACACACACACACACACACACCGACACACACAAACAGAAACCTATCACACACACAACACATTTATTTTCGGAAACATTTATTTTCGGAAAAAAAATAAGGTATATAAATGATGCATATTGACGAAATGTTTTTGGTTTCTTTTTAATCACTCAGTCATCCTTGACCACGACTCGCTTGAATGACTGTGACTGAAGCATATGCACTTAATCACCTAATTAGTGAGACAGTTGATTGGACACTGGATATGGAGTGATTTCAGCTGTTGAATTGCAAGCTTGAATAAAAGCAATAAAGAAAAAACAATATTCCATGTCTGTCAAGACAGCAGCGCCTTCGTGCAGTCGGCATGTTGGAGGCTGGACTAGGGCAGCGTATTGTGGCTCTCCATCTTGGGTGCTCACAACCAGCTATTTTTTTGCAGCATCTTTGTAATGTAAATTGTTAATTAGCACAAAAAAGTTACTGCAACTGGTCGTTTTTCGATTACAACTAGTGAATTTTATCCAAATATAAGTGATACGTTTCTTTTGATGCTCTGTGTGTGTGTGTGTGTGTGTATGTATGTGTATATATATATATATAATAGCCTTGCTAGATTACAAACATGGCAGTGAAATATTAGTTAAAATGTCACAGTTGTGTTGAATGAAAGGGTTACAGAACACCCCTATACTGTATATCTATGTCACGCAGTTGTGTTGTTATTTGTACTTAAGTCCTGGGTGAACCCCCTCCTGTACCCAAAATCAACGCTGATGCCAGAGCCACAGAACACAACACAGGCAAAGTTTGTTTAAACACTACAGGGTGTTCTGGAAAGTCGTGGGCCATATTGGCATTTTATTCAGGGTGCTGAAACGAGGGGTATTTTACTGTGAGATTTGCTGAGAAATGTGGAGCTGGGTGTGCTATAGTCACTGACTACATAAGGGGAACAGCAGTCAACAAGCCACTGTCACAAATGCACAGGTATTTTAATCATTCTGAACACACATGGCTCCCCCCTCCCACTGCATTTTCTACCTGTGTTTTTAAAATATTTAAATCTTATGGACAAACTTTAAAAATCAATAAATAAATAAATAAATAAACCCATTGTATTTCTGTTGGAAAAAATGGATTACGGGCTCATCTAATTCAGCAAATTTACCAGACCCCAAAACTCTCAGAACACATATACTGTACAGTGCCATCTTACACACAATTCTATTTGTACAGTCTGCAGCACAGTAAACAGCTGCTTAACCACAAACTCAAAGCTGCAATGCCACATCAATGTACACTTTCAGTTCCATGTACACTAGCATAGTAAATATTTACTGAAATTGGGAAAAGATGCAGAGTAAAAAAAAAAGTACAGTTGTATCAGCTTGGGTTAACTGCAGCACCTCATGCTTACTGTCTTAAAAAGAAGGTGTAAGCAAGACCCAAGTGTGAGGCTGAACAATCTGCTACAATGCCACCTGTTTCATCACAGTGTCTCCTGATTGCTGAGGGACTGTGGCCAGTTGCATAAAACACCCTGGGCCCATATGTTCCCTTATGGTCAAATCACAGGCACATTTTTCTACGGCAAATGTAATAGGCAATTTGCATTCCCCTTACACGTGCCTTGAGTTTATGAGTTAGGATTACCTTTTAAAGCAACACATTTAAGTGGATGCCCTCGACAAAGGGAAACATGTTCCTGAAGTGTAATTCTTAAAGAGGAAGGAGCAGGGTTCTTTTCCGGAAACCCGCTACTTACTCTAATGTATGTACCCGCCCCCTGTTCCGTATCAGCACGATATTCATGTGTTTTGGAAAAGTGAAGGTCCCGTGCAGTTGCAGTTAAAGATTAAAGCCAGCAGTTTTTTTCCCTTCACTGTTATACCTGCTGTCTCAGTTTTCACTGGCAGGAATGTGGTCTGGAGGGCCTCTATCTCACCTTGCTGAATTACTGGAATCACTAGTCTTGTATATGGGATGTCCCCTTAGGAGGAGGGTCTGGATTGAAGGGCGTAAACCCCCACAGTCATGTACACAAATTGGTCTGTGCAACACAAAAGCATCCATGTCATCTGCTTGGCTCTGTTCTTTGAATCAAGTGAGCACAATAGTCTTTTAACATTTCTTGGGTTAAAAATAAGGGATGGCACTTTTTTTCACATACCAAAAGCACTTTGTTATCATCATTATCATCACAAAGGTTTGAAACACACCCATCCTAGGTAAGAGAGATAGTAGGGTCCGAGGGCTATAACAGTGGGTCATGCTCTGGTAATATAGGAAATTCACTGTGCTTATTATAGACTCTTGACAGACATCTGCCCCAGTCACCACAGGGGAGCACAATTCAAAGTGCTGTAGCACCGTGGGAACGCTCAAGTCGTTCAGAGTTGGCTTTGCTATAAGGTTTTCGTGGGCTCTCTCATATCGATTCCCGCTAATCGTCCAGGCTGCTGCTGCTGCTGAAGCGTGGCGCCCTGGTCATTCCACTCTCCAGAGACGCTCTGCTGTAAAAGCGGCTGGACCAGTTCTACCCCCTGCTGGCGAGCCAGGGGGTTTCTACTGATCACCAAGTCCAGTTTGTTCCCAGACTCTGCAATAAGAGGCACCACCAGACAGCAGTCAAAGTCTCTGGTCCGCACGTGGTTTATCTAAAACGAACACAAAAACAAATGTATAAATAATAATAGTTATTTGGATTTTGTTTCAGTATAAAACCAGTTTTCAGTAATTGCACAAGCATGTTTGCTACATTCCTCTCCTCCCATGGCTGTAAATACAATAGGAGCGCTCTCGGCATCGTGAGAAAGTAGATCGCCGTGGCCTGGATCCACCTTGCATGTAAGAGTGACCTATGGATGGTCAGACACGTCCTTCTTTGTACCCCAGATTCTGGAAGCTAGAATCAAGTTTCATTAGAACTGGATAAGCATTTCTCTAGATGTGCAAAACTTGACAATGTCACATATGCACACTAGCGTGGTCAATAACAGTGAGAATGCACAGAAAGGAATGAAGAGGATTTAGACATGTCTGTAAAGTGTGTGGAGTTTGTACTACAACACAGAGCACACATTCTGGAGAAGAGTTTACCTGTAGCAGCCGATCATAAGGCTTGAGGGCTCCCAGATCAGCTGGCCCGTTGGTCCGGATGTTGTTCACGTACACCCCCTTTTCCAGCATGCCATCTGAAACGCTAAAACCAAAATCGTCCAAATCGGAATCCTTGTAAAGCGTCACCTGAAAAAAACAACATGCACTGGGGTTAAAACGAAAAGAAACACACGCACACGCACAGGCACACATGCTTAGACATGCATTAAATGACTAAAAACAAAATGATAAAACTTGACACTTATAGCCAGAATGGTCATGGTCTTTACAGCAAGTGCACAGGAAAAAAGGCTTAATAAAAACTACTTTTAAATACTCAGATAAATAGCTCCTATACTGCGTTCAAACCAAAACACTTATTTCATAGAAAAATATGAATTTTAGTTTTGACCACTAGGTGGATAATTTCAGTACTACAGTAGGTGAGAAATAAATGCTGCTGTGTTGAAATGAAGATATATTTAATTGCAAATATTACATGAGCACTATCCTTTCAGTTTTTACCTGCTGTGTTGAATTATGACATTTCTATTAATGAAATACCAATTTACTATAATATTTGACCCATATACTGTAGCAAAGGGGTAAGATGCATGGCATAATTATTATTAACGCTTAAGAATAAGACTGGCAAACCTTGTGCAGCTCAACAGGTGTGGGAGACATCATTTCCTTCATCTCCTGCTTGATCTTCCTCACGGCCACAGACTTCCTCCCCACGGCGCTGGGCAGGGTGTTGCTGCGGCTGGCCTGAGTGTACTGGGGTCTGGATGCGCTGCGCTCCTGGAAGCTGGCCTGCCTGCCCAGGAGACTGCGAGGCTGGGCCAGCTCATGATTCAGGCTTATTGTACTCCCGGACATGATAGTAGCCTGCCAAAAAAACAAACACCACCGCGTCTGAGTACACACAACACAGCTGCAATCCAGCTAGAGAGGCAACGCTTTTTAGTTGTCATCAGCCCACACAAAACAAAGTGTAATGCAAAGAAAAGAAGAACTGCAACTGCATGTTGGGTTGTCTTTGTTTCTTAGGCGGTGGTAACAGAAAACACCAAATGTATGTGAGACAAGATTCTGGAGCTGTCTTACTTTAAAACGTCTCCCCCAGCTTTGCTCATTAGTGCGTTATGAACTCATGCTGCATTCAGGATTGTGGCAACTCTAAACACAAGCCTAAATCCATACCATTATAGAAAGTTCAAAGAAATAATGGCAAAGAGACTTGCCCCAGACAGAGAGTACATTTAAAAAAGAAAAAGTTACCTAGGTCATTTTTACATGGCAGTCGATGGCAATACAACGCAAGCCCCAACCCTGACTTCAAAATATGCTGTTTTAAAATGACTTTTCAGAATATTGACTGTGGTTCAGTAAACTGCTAATCCCCCCATCTAGCCACAGCACTCAGAAGCCTTGCAACAGCTTTCCTTTCATGCTTTGCAAGAGCAGACATGCTCCCTCAGGCGTGACGGTTTGAAGTGCATCAATTCAAGTCACTCAAACCTGCCATCACGGTGCTGTCATAATACAGAGAGATCAAAATAAACCAAAAACAACAGCAAAAAAACATCAAACACGGTGCTCTCTATTCATCCAAGCTGTTGTACACATCGAGTTAATCAAAGCAAATAGAAATCTAGGACACCACAAGAGACACTATTCACTTTACCTCCATTTGAAGGTAACGTTGAAGACTACAGATATTCTAACAATCTCCTAGGCATGACAATAAAAAAATATTGGGATAAAGCAAATTATAGAAAATTGAAATCATGGTGGAACAAAGTCGGCTGGAGCTACCGTGCAGGAGGACCCACTTTGTGTCATCAGCTGGTGCATAGAGAGCTCCGAGAGCTGAACAAATGCGAGCGTCACAGGCAAAGAAAAGCACAAAAGGGAAGGGTACCAAGATGGCCAGGTTTCTCTTATTCAGAAGCCTGTCAGGCTTGTCCTGGAAAAAAAAGGAGTCATTACACACTGATTGAATCCACTACTAGTACTGTACATGACAACAGGGCACCGAGAAACGCTAAAGGGATTTAAACGACAATCAATCCACAATTCCATGCAGTTGTGTCATTACGCTGCAGATCTACATTCCAAGACTCGTTAATGATGTCGACTCTCTGATTACCTCGAGTTCTCGCAGGATGCCAGACTGACCACATGTCTCCAAATCTTCGAGGGCCTGCGACCAGAAATTCTCCTCCTGGTCAGGCTCAGTGCCGTCGTTGATGCCAGTGTAGCTGCAACGGACCAAGAGGGTTAACCTTGAGCACACAAGCAAGAACAGTACACCGTTCCCAGCTGGCAGGGACTAAGTGTGACACAACTTAAAACAGAAGAACCAAGAGCCAGCCACCTGACTCAACAGGGCTGGTGCAGGGTGAGCTACCTCAGCTAACCTGAGAGACACACGTGGATCCGCTTGAAGCCGCATTAGCCACTTACAACACAGCTAGGTTAATCAGAAGTTGAATTCTTGGATTGTGATAATAAATAAGAATACCTGCTTTATGTTTAATCAACTCAATGCAGTCGTTCTGGCCTGCTGAGCACCCCTGGATTAACATATAACAAGACTGGTTTTATTTTTCTGTGGTTTACGCAAGGGGGCACTAGGGCTCCTGAAGGGAGTACCATAGGGCTACTGAATTCTGGCTTGCCGGCTCACCCACTAGTGGTGGGTCTGTCCCATTCATCGTCACTGAGCCCCATGTCCTGGAAGGCGTTGTTCCTCTGGCGGCTGGCAGGGGACAGGCTGCCCATGTGTTTGGCGTTTCTCCACTCGTGGCTGTGGAAGTTGTACCCAGACGCCTGGTACCTTGGACCTGGCATACATAAATGCATAGTACAGTATAACCATGGGAAAACTGCAAAAAGAACAATGAGAACACCGTGGCAAACTGTTAGAGGGGTTCCCTGCTCCTACCTTGGCTCCCGTAGCCCGTGTCAATGCCGGAGCCATCCCAGGACTCGACGGCACTGTCCACGCTGGGGATGGTGGTGCCATAGATATCGGACAGCTTGCCGGGCTGCAGCGCTGTCAGAGATTCATCATCCACATCACTGAGCTCGCTGAGCTGCCCCGATACAGAGCTCTTCTTAGGGCTTGTCACTGCAACACAAAGAGCAGCTGTAAGGAAACTAATAAACTAATCCATGATGTCTGTCAATGAGTCGCACAATGCAATACGATGCATTAGCAGGTTTATTTTATTGATTCCAATATTCAAAAGTTACACACATATAGCTTAAACATTATCATTAGACACAACAATGTAATACCTTGCTCTGAACAGAATTCAGACAGTGATCGGTACATAATCTCCTGGGAGAAAGCTCAGGTATGGGGGTGGTCTCTCGTCAGGACAGGATTCAGGTAGCTTTTCTCACTTGCACTAATGAGTGCCTGTCTTGTATATCTTGCCTAACTGTGTGTGTGCGAAGCTGAACTTCGCTTGCTCTCTCTTTTCTTAACAATATCTCAACAATATCAATATCAATTCAGCTGTGTAAATATGTATGCTGTTATCTGGCTGCTATCAGGGAAAGAATACTTTATTGCCTGAGAAAGTGTCAATAAAATTGACTTCACCAGACCTGGTGCAAGCAGTTCTGGTCAAAATGCTACTGACACACAGATAAGCCAGCAACTAGGTGTGTAAAAGGGGTGTCGAGAAACAGCAGCACTTGGAGGCGCATTTGAGAAGGATCAAGATCCTCCATGAACACACACCAGCGTCATGTCTGCTGCTTCTTCCACAAACTGGGAACTGACATCATTGCTTCATTTCTGTTAATAACTAGTAGCCTCATTATTGTATCTCATGATAATGATTACGCTGTACAATTGTGACACTTGATTACTGGGATCTTCTTAAACCCCTGTTGTGTGCGCTTCTTCACACACAGATACCTTATATTTAGTTTCCTTACACCTTCATAACCCTACAATGCCCTGGGACTATATAAACAAAAATCTGATATGCTGACACCAGAGTTACTGTAGCCCACTTGTTAAGATGCAACAGGCATTCCTAATGCAATGCTTGAACTGTGCTACGGTTACTGACTACTTCTGGGTTCAGTGGTTTTAAATATGGGAATGATTACATGAATCCAGTGTAGCTCAAAATCATCAATACAATGGCTTGCAAAATCTGATAAGGCTTTTAAAAATAGCTATGCAAGCATGCACACTGCAGGGTCTGCACCTCCACCAGTGCAAGTGCAGGCCCAGTAGAACATGTGTTATGTGTTTCAGGGTGCTTGGTGTTTTCTGTGAAGCAGACCCACCCTTATACTGTACACTGTATTACACTGTATTGCAAGCAAGAGCCAGGGCTGAATCACCTCTAGCTGATAGCACACATGATTCTATTCCAGTAAGATTCTGACATCATGCTCTACAATACATGTACAATGAATGAATGCATTTGAGTGTGTGATGAGGGCCAGCAGTTCGGCCGCTGCTCCAGACCTGGTTCACCCTCGCCTTGCTTCTTGATTTTCAGGGTGACAGATTCTCCAGCCATCTGTAGAAGATGAATGGCTTCACTCAATGGCTTCCCCTTCAGGCTGTTGCTGTTAATCGCTAAGATTCGATCTCCAATGTGAATTGCTCCAGTCCTGAGAGAGACAGAGAGAGAGAGAGAGAGAGAGAGAGAGAGAGAGAGAGAGAGAGAAAGAGATTACCAGGCTTACAAGTGGCGGAGTGAACAATGAAGCTGCTTTTTTATTGCTCCATGGTATCCAATGAAACACACAACACCTGCAGCAGTAGTTCTTTTGAAACAGCATCACACGCTAACAAGAGCCTGGGCGGCAGTGACAAATCGCTCACATCAGGGATATTTCCGAGAGGGTTGTGTAAAAGTATGCACATGCAACTTGAAATCAGTTTATGTCAATCTGCAAGTTATAATAGCTGATTTCATACAGCTTGTAGCACTTATAAAACATAATGGGATTGTTCTTCCCAATAAAACACATGGATGTATTAAAAATAAAATTCTTAGACAAATGTTCAATGAGAAGTCTTAATGTCTTCATGGTGGTCTTAAGAATTGACTTTGTTTGATTTGAGTATATCTCTGTTTGGTTCTATATGGGATGCACAGATTTTGCCATTATTCATACAGTTGCTTATATAAGAAGCAGTGTGCCGATCCAGCCTGTGTGTTGATCTAGCCTGCCTGCTGATCCAGCCTGTGTGTTGATCTAGCCTGCCTGCTGATCCAGCCTGTGTGTTGACCTACCCTGCCTGCTGATCCCACCTGTGTGTTGATCTAGCCTACCTGCTGACCTAGCCTGTATGCCGATCTAGCATGTCAGTTACCTCTCTGCCAGCCCCCCCTTTGTTAAGCTGGAGATGATGATGGGGTCAAAGGGCTCCTCGGTCCCGGAGATGGTGATCCCCAGTGGCCCCCCGTATCGCTTCAGTTCCACCGTGTAGATGATTGCGCCGGAGCTCTCCTGCTCATCTGCAACAACAAAAAAATCAGGAAACATGGATTTCCTTCAAAAGATGCAGCCACAGCCAAGGGGATCTTAGGAGAAGTTTACAATCAAACCACACTACTGTCCCGCTCAACCCACAAATATGAAGCCAACTTCAAAATGGGCCATCCTTTTAAGAAGAACATTTAAACTCTCTTTTTAAATCAGAGCAATTACAACATTCAGCCACTAGGACTGCTATACTACAGCCTCAAAAAGTACCCAATAACATCTTAAAGAGACAGTTAATTGATACGCAATTTGAGATAAATTATTAGCAATTAATAATAATAAAAAAAACTGTTTACTGTTGAAGTTGTGTAGGGACCCCTCTGACACTATGGGTAAGAGTCCATGTATACTGTGAAATCAATGGGTCAGTCAGTAATTAGACACACATTGAAGTAGTGGTTTTATGCATAGTAATATCTTGGTCTTTATGCAGGGCACAAATGATTTCAGGTATTATTACAATTTATTAATTACAGTATTTATTTTTCAGTTTTAACCTGCAACAGACAGAGGCACTCTGAGACAAAGTTTAAAAACCATGGTGCGATTCAAAATGATGAAAACTTTCCATAAGCAGCATGTAGAAACATAGTTTGCTCAAATCCACCCAGAAGCTTATCATTATTTAAACATGAATATATATATATATATATATATATATATATATATATATATATATATATATATATATATATATATATATATATACACTACACTATTTTCCACATTTCATTTGAAGCTATACTATTATTGCAGACAGCTTACACAACAAACATGAAGAGTGAATGTCGACCCTACATTTATTCCTGTTACGTCACTAAAGTAAATCTCTTCTGCTATAAATGTCAGATTTAAGTAGATTTTAACACTGGGTAGTAAACGCCTGTCTTTTTTCAAGTACCTCACATCCATGCCAATAACAGTATGGAAAGACTTTAACTTAGAATGCAATAGGTATTAAATGGGAATATGCAAGATTCGTTATCTGTCCTGTACACAGCTCTGCAGTTTTGAAAGAGTTAAACTATAAAGAGACAACCAGCTATGCCCATAGATCATAATATAAAACACATTATTTTTTTGCATTACCACGGTTTATTTGATTTTATTGAACCCCCTATTTTATGGTTCTAATAAAATAAAACAAAGTAAAAAAAAGATTAATGTGTTTCGGATTTTCAATTTCTGCAGCTGTCTGGTGCTTCAATCAGAGAAATCATACGCTGTTTCCAGAAGGCTTTGGCAAGGGGATTAAAAACCAAAACAAATACTGCTAATCCAAGCACAGTAAAACATTCTTCCAAATACAAAACGAAAGCTATTCCATATCTTTAAAATGTTACAGTCATTCTGTTACACCAGGAATTTGAAGAAATGACAATTTGAGGCAAGCATGGAGGAATGGAGGATGCTCATAAGGCTGAAATGTCTGCATCTGTGAAACTTATTATTTCCAATAATTGAATGCAGAGGTGGCCACAGCTGGTCTTTGTTCCACCCTGTTCTAGCTTGTTTAATTGAACCAGTCAAACTCTCCAGGACTGAGAATGGACACCCCAGGTTGAATCTATGTGTATTAATACAATGACATTTTAACATGAGGATTAACAATAAGAAAACACAAAATAAACCAGGAGAGCTGTGTTTATCTGGTAAAATCCCCAGGCTGTCATCTCCACATCTGTTATAGGAGCCCTGTATCCTGTTTCAAGTGCCGTTTCCTGTAAAAGCATGCCCTGCTTTCTTAGGGGTGCATTTGCTGATACCTGAGTTGTCCTCATCTTTGCGGATCTTTAGTTTGACCAGATCCTCGCACTGCTGCAGAATCTGTACGGCGTCCTCCATCGAGCAGTTATCCAGGCGGATGTTATCGATCGCCAGCAGCTTGTCCCCAAGCTCCAGAGTGCCCGTCCTGCCAAGAGATTGAGAGAATACAGACCCTGCAGCTGGATTTACACGGGACTCTCACCTCACAAGAGATTGAGAGAATACAGACCCTGCAGCTGGATTTACACGGGACTCTCACCTCACAAGAGATTGAGAGAATACAGACCCTGCAGCTGGATTTACACGGGACTCTCACCTCACAAGAGATTGAGAGAATACAGACCCTGCAGCTGGATTTACACGGGACTCTCACCTCACCTTACTATCATTGGATTATTAATGAATGCATTTATTTATTTGCCACCACAGATGAACCCTCTTTGAAAATTACTTTATATATACAGACTGGGGGGAGGAAGAGAAATATGTAGTTCAGCAGGGGCTAACAAACTAACTACATCCCCTATAAATAACTAAATAAAAAATAAATAGACAAAAACAAGATCCAATACAATGTGTATAGAAAGGACAGTGAAAGGAAGCTCTGACGCATCAGTAAGAGCACAAACACGTAAAGGAGAGGATGAGAACTGATGCTGGTTAAAGGCCTCAGAAAGGGCTTTTCAACCTCAAATACACAACAAGTGCAGTGTTAACAAACCCCTCTCACCTGTGAGCCATGCTGCCCTTTTTAATGTCTGAGATTATGAGTGGGTCCCCTGGTTTCCTGCTGGATGGAGCTGCAAGACAGGGGGAGATTTTAGATAGAAAACAGAAGAGCTTCATAGTGAAGCACATTTATTACAAAGGGTTTTTGCACAGTTGTTTCGGGTCTATCATTGTTGTATTCAGCACATACTACAACCTTCTGAAATGATCCCTATCATATTGCTGCCAGCCCTTGAAGAGTCACTTACCTGTATGCTATTGTATATCACTGAGTGATCGTGATCTCCAGGGCTGAGTCACTTACCTGTATGCTATTGTATATCACTGAGTGATCGTGATCTCCAGGGCTGAGTCACTTACCTGTATGCTATTGTACATCACTGAGTGATCGTGATCTCCAGGGCTGAGTCACTTACCTGTATGCTATTGTACATCACTGAGTGATCGTGATCTCCAGGGCTGAGTCACTTACCTGTATGCTATTGTATATCACTGAGTGATCGTGATCTCCAGGGCTGAGTCACTTACCTGTATGCTATTGTATATCACTGAGTGATCGTGATCTCCAGGGCTGAGTCACTTACCTGTATGCTATTGTATATCACTGAGTGATCGTGATCTCCAGGGCTGAGTCACTTACCTGTATGCTATTGTATCTCCAGGGCTGATCACTGAGTGATCGTGATCTCCAGGGCTGAGTCACTTACCTGTATGCTATTGTATATCACTGAGTGATCGTGATCTCCAGGGCTGAGTCACTTACCTGTATGCTATTGTACATCACTGAGTGATCGTGATCTCCAGGGCTGAGTCACTTACCTGTACGCTATTGTATATCACTGAGTGATCGTGATCTCCAGGGCTGAGTCACTTACCTGTATGCTATTGTATATCACTGAGTGATCGTGATCTCCAGGGCTGAGTCACTTACCTGTATGCTATTGTATATCACTGAGTGATCGTGATCTCCAGGGCTGAGTCACTTACCTGTATGCTATTGTATATCACTGAGTGATCGTGACCTCCACAGTTTAAAGTTCTGTACAGTTGGAGTGGAGCTGACCCAGTACTTGTTCACCTGTGCTGTACCTTTGTGTTTCATTGGAAAATGCATTATATTTTGTGAGCTAGCTGGACAAGGCAGACTTTACCCCAAAACATAACCTTACATTGTGTCGAGAAAACTAAGAACACTGACGTTTGTATGTTGAGAAGAGCCCTTTCCATATTTATCTTACTTGAAAATCAAACTGTGGGCAATATTAATGCTGATGTCCTTCTGTATTCTACCCTTTGACAGATTGTGAATTGTATGACACAGTGCTTTCAATGTCTCAGCAAGTCTAACCAGGGTTATGTACTGCTAACACTAACACAATACAGAGCTTAAACATCACAAAAATCATGAAATATTGAAAACAGCAAACTAGGGAAGGGCCCTTATACAGTAAAATAAATGACAACATGCTGTCAACGTGGTCTAATGGCTGAATTAATTAAATTTGTGAATGAACGGTTTAATTGACATGCCTTCAAATGCCTTCCTGTAGTCTGCCATGTGATGTCATTCACTGTTGCTACGGATGCACGCTCCATCATGTCTCATTCAGGGTTTTGCCTCTTTGATGAAATCTGTGTCTCTGGTGATCCTGTCCTATTACCCAAGCATTCATACATAGCCCCGCTGCTGCTTTTAAACCATTAACAGCAGTGGAGAAGCAAAACCACCAAAGAAAGCTTTCAGAACACACGTTCTCTAAGAGATTGTTATATACTATTCACGTTGAAGACCTGGCTACCTGCTTGCTCTCAGAATGGACTGTCTGAATGTGCCTGATTGCTTGGCACACACACTAAAGTTCCTGCTCTGACACTATTGACAATCTATTGCCACTTCTCAGAATGCACTTGTGTACAGAACAAGGACCGAAAAGATTCTTTCTGGATTTGGAGACCCAAATAAGATTTTTTAAAGAGAAAGCTGTACCTTCTAGTTTAAGTATAACTACCCTTGTCTTTAAAGGTAAAACATCCACTTCACATCAGCCAAGGACCCATCAGCTCAGGCGATTGGTTTCTCTAAACATTCCTGCAGCTCACAGACCCAACAACCCAAACAGGGCATCTCCACATACCCCGAGAACCTGTGCCAAGCAAGTTGCATCAAAATTGGACAAGTGGTTCATTGGATATAAGGCGGCAGTGTAGATTCTGTAAAAGATGACAATTGCAAATGTGCTAAGCCTAACAGTGAGCATGTGTCAGCGTTTGTTTTGTTTGCCTCCCCTGATGGTGTGAATGGTCTTTGCTTCTGTACCTAGAAACCCTGCGCCCCCTCCTCCCACCCCCCACATCCCACAGCATCTGTTTTTGCAAATAATTCCTCCGCATAAAGCATGAAACCAGATCGGTCTCGAGTCCAGGTGAAAGGCACATCGATTGAACAAACAGCTTCAGTATCAATAGTGCAGAAATAAATAGAAGCGCAATGTGATCGGTGCAGAGTAACGGTGTGTGTGTGTGTGTGTGTATGCCTCATAATAAGTGCTCATGCATAATAAGCAGATATATAAAAGATAATACGAGAAATGCCCTTCACCTTTTAACAAGCCCTTTGAATCAGCTGATACTAAATGATCATAGCATTGATAAAAGATGAAATAAACAAATAAATAAATACCTGTCCCATATCAGCTCATGCACTGACCCCTGAAACAATCGGACCCAAACTCTGCAAACCCAGGACAGTGAAGTAGGCTATTGCTAAAAAAAAATTCACGTTCCAACAGAAATGTTCCCAATCCCATTTGCCACATCAAAATGAGGCAATCAAACAATGGGACAGCTTCCGAATATCCCCATATTGGGATACACACCCAATAATCTGTGCTAAACAAACAATGCCCTTTCACCACAACTGGATTAGCTGTTCTCTAGACAGATAGATCCAAACTTATTTAATAGCATTAGCATTTGCAAAAGCTGCTAACATAAAATATGCATGTATAGAAAAAGCCTTAATTAGCCTTAAATACAGTAGTGTGCAAATGTGTTAGAACAACTCTAAGATTTGTCATTTAAATCCTTATAGACCTACATGCATGAAAATCTCAGGGTGTGAATTTCAATTTTTGGTCAGTAATCAGTGACATGAAACAATACACACTTGTGTGTGAATATTAGACCACTGTGCTAAGCATCTTAAACAACTTTTAAAAGGTCTTTTTACCATTTGCAGCTATGTGTTCTTGTTCTCTTACTATTTCAAATGAATTACATGAGTGGTCTATTAAAGTTATCAATTAAGTTAGACAAACCCCTAATTTGCCTAGTTCGTCCAGGATTTTCAGTTCCAGTGGTTTGATTTCACATGCACAACAAATCCAAACAACAGAGGCAATGGGGGGTTGTAATAAATTTGCACACTGTGGTATATCTGTGGAAAGACAGGATGAGCAGAATTGCAAACTGGATTCAGTTATTTCCTCGGTACACCTCTACAGCAGCCTACAAGCTTTAACCCTTGTGTGTATACTGTACAGTTTAATGGCACATGCTTCAACTACAAGTCTTTTTCAATGTCTTCAAATTAAAGGCTTTGGAAAAGACTTCTTAACTAAACATTTGTCACTGAACTTATAAAGTTTATTTTTTATTCTACATTTAGCTCTATTGAGTGTTTAACAGTTATAGATGAAGTCAAAATATATACATTTATATATACATTTATATATACATTTTTAATACACAGTAGTAACAAAAGAAATGTCCCTTTCCAGTAGGGTAAGATGTCAATGCAGAGCATGATTCATTCAGGAAGACAAGAGCAGACACTTACAGCTAATGGTGATTCCCAGCTCTACTCCCTGCTTCTTAGGGAGTTTCACATGAAACGTGCCACTGCTAGGAACAACAGACTCTGAGGAGAAAAGATAGAGAGGAGCACGGGTTCAAACACAAGAGAAAACCAGACACCTTACAAACTTCACAAGAAGAAGAAAAACAAGTCTGGGTTATTTAATTAAAAGGTTATCTTGTACATTTTCTAAAGAATGCCTTCAATTTGCAAAAATGCAAGAGCAAATGTTAATCCTTTGCTCTCCTTTAGCATGCATGCATTAGACTTGATACTCTTTCCATTCAAATGACGTGACAATATGACCTACACTATAGTCACCAGGAATGGAAATAAGACTCCCATTGCATAGCAGTTTGATCCCTTCCTGGTTTTACCATGAGTTCAACCCTTTCATATATTCATGCATGGCGACCTCATATGGGTACTATTTTCAGCTATTTTCTATATTTCACGCATTAAAAAAGGTTTAATAGAACACACCCCAGCTTGTTACCTATACACTGTGGCTAATCAAGTTCTTAGTTAAACCTGGAATAGGTGAAACTGCTGTGCAATAGGAGTCTTATTTCCACCTCTGGTTATATAAATAGGGGCTGGCAGAGTTGAAAATTATAAATGTCACCTGAAGATAAATCCTCTTTAAAAGGGAAATTATTTTGCAATGCAAATACCAGCGACGTCGAACTCTATCTCCAGCGTGGCTTTGCTGGCGATGCTGGAGTTTCGGAGGAGCTGGTTGGTCTCTTCCAGGGTGCTGTCCTCTGTCAGGATCCCGTTGATAGACACAACCCGGTCCCCGACTTGCAAGATCCCACACCTGCTCAGCACAGAGGCAAACAACACCTTGGCATTTATATTTGCTAGCATGAAGACAAAAACTAAATCGCTCTAGCCCGCATTTGTAAACCTAGTTTCTACACAACATTCCAGAAGCGCTGTTCAATGTTCGATTTTACAAAGCCACTTAGAAAACTGGGTCACTTAGCTGCACTCTACGATTTAAAAAGTCTCGTAACTTTAACTACAGTACTTTCTGAGCCCACGGTTCATATACATGTGGCTGTCACTGCAGCTTTGACACTAAGCAAGACTGACAATAGGTTTGCTCTCGTCAAGTCACAGTAAAGCATTGGGAGGTCAGACAGTCCTACAGGGGCCTCATGTCCTTTACAATGTAGACATTTTCCTCTGAAAGCTGGTGGGGCTGGCGTTAGATCTCTTGATTTAAGAAAGGACAGAACTGTCCCTTCAAGCCACAGAGCATCATTAACTGGGAGAGACTATCCCCCTAGCAATCAGCTCTGGACCTCTGCTATCTCCTCTCCCTCTGGAAGATATACAGTAAGAACAGACAAGCTCTAATAAAAAGTGACAAGTCCACACAACTAAAAGAAGAGCTATGACACTCTAAACATCTTCAAAAATCAATATTTGTTAAATAATTTAATTTGCATAATCTTCCATTGAGTGTTTGGTCGTGTTTTATAGCTCTGGATAGATATATTTCCAATACTTCATAAAAGGTCTAAATTCTCAAGTACATCATGAAATTACTATTATGAATCACTTGAGTTTAACAACTAAGGCAAGGTGAGTCAGTCTCTCACTGACTCATATTTCTGCTTAAAGTTACAGCTTTAAATCCAGCTTTACCAACACCTCCTCACCTTTCTGCAGGGCTGTCCGGATCCATGTACGCAATGAGAGGTGGAGAGGAGAGGGTCTCAGTGGCAAACACCCCCCCCTGCAGCTGGATCCCAAAGCCTGTGATGGGGTCACTGACCAGGACAACCTCGGTGGTTTCTGTGTGGACAACCTGCCCGGAGAGACCCAGAGTGCTGGAGGCTAAAGACACTGGACACGAGAGAGAGAGAGAGAGAGAGAGAGAGAGAGAGAGAGAGAGAGAGAGAGAGAGAGAGAGAGAGAGAGAGAGAGATCAGGGTGGAGCAAGCGCCTTTTCACTGCCCAACCAAATGGGCAACATGATTCAATTACTGCTAGCAGAGGTTAACGATTTCTTAATACGGGCATGTGACAGGTACCCCTCGCCCTTGGTGTGTTTTGTGTTATTTTGTATGGTTTGGGTTATGTAGCACAGGTGATTTAAAATGTATATTGGTATGTGGGCACGGATAATGCACAAATAGTTCACGTGCAGAATGTGCCGGGGCCAGACTGAATGATTAGCAATCAAGTCCCGGCACAGCTGCTTAAAAGAGTCACAATTCTCACACTCCAGGATGGGTGTTCAGAGTGGAGATTGGAGTGAGGAGAGAAATCCATTTATAAACAAAACAATTGGGAGGACCGGCACGACACTTGTTTTGGGGTTAGGGTTTGTTTGTTTTGTGTGTCCGCTTCTTTTTGTCATTTATTTTGGTGTATCAGCATTTTGTTCTGCTTTGTTAATAAATCTGCGCTGCAGTGCATTCACTCACAGTACTGAGTCTGTATTTCCTGGCCTGACGTCACCACAATCCATCCTGGTGACAGTGCACCATTTGTTAGAAAGAGGTGCCATTGTTACAATTATTAGCTGTGCTGCATTTCCACAAACAAATCCTGATGCATGTTAGCATTTACAAAGTTAGGAATGTTTTTCTGCAGCAATACTGCGAGACGTGTCTATACGCTGTAAATGAGCCTGTATGTAAAATGACTGTTAATTGCATTATAAAACTGTTATTCTCACAATAAAGCGCCTTTTTTAGTTTTAATTCAGAATACTTTGAGGTTTAAAGTCCACCCAAGGCCTTGGCTTGTATTACAGAATCAAGGTCTTCCTTTAGTGCATTACTATTTGACTGGATTTTCTCCAGCAGAAAGTATTACTAGCAGTAATGGCACTGTATGGAAATGATATCAAGCAACACAGAACATTAGCTGACAATTACATTACATTACTGTGAACCCGCTGAATCTGGAAATGTCTACCTTGCTGCATTAAATCGTTAAAAGCTCAGAGCTGAAGCATGCCAGCGACAATAAAAAAGCTGCCAATTTGCAATGTCATTAATATAAATTCAAAAATAGACTAGAAAATTTGAAAAAAAAAAGAGAAATCATTACTATAAAGTGCCATTTAAAGTGATTGTACCTCACAAGAAAATTAATCTTACTTGTTGTGCCATGCCATTCATTATGCACACTTATTGTGAAGCAGTTGTTGTTCAATAATTGGAAACCCGATTAAGAATAACAACAAATCGACCCTGTACACCTGTAGTCCCGTATCACAGACCTCAATCCTGACCTGCTGTGACCAGCCAGTACACTTGTCAAGAGACTGAATCTGCAGCTCAGCAAAACAATACAAGCCACTTCTTTTAAATGACACAGGAATTTAGCAGGCATGTACAGTACAGTATGCTCACCAGCTACAAAAAGCCAGTATTCCAGAGCTCTCACTGTCTAAACTCGACGGTACATAGAGCAGGGGTGGAACACTTCAGCCCAGATGGATCTACACCAGCTTTAACAGGCACTGTGAGAAATATATATATATATATATATATATATATATATATATATATATATATTATCTATAATATGTGTGTGTGTGTGTGTGTGTGTGTGTGTGTGTGTGTGCTTAATAAACCACCAGCACCACAAAAGCGTGCTGAAGAAGCGGTAGTGAAGGGCTGACATACAGGAGCTCCTGTGATCTTTCTTCTTCAGCTTCCTCCTCATGAGGGTCCCCCGCGGGCTGGTGGGGTACTGGTTGCGAGGCAGGGTCCCCATGTTCAGAGAGCTCAGGCTGTACACGCTCATGGAGGCAGGAGAGAAGGAGGACAACGACACCACAGCTGGGGGGAGAGAGGATCCACAACACACAGTCAGTCCCGTCATACAGCACAGCAAGTAGACAGACAAGGATTCCTACATCAATCTATCTACCTATCAATCTATCTCATAGCCTACTCTTCAAACGGAATCAGTAGGTACCATTATTCAGCACAATAATTGGAGTACTGAAGCATTTAACTACTATAAGGCATTTTCTGGCAATTACTGTATAAAATCTAGAATGAAAATGTGCTGCGTACTGCCAAGCCCATTTCAAGAAATGGCCATCAAGTATTAGGAACACAGTAACCAAAAGACACCTGCAAGTATTGTGCATGTATGGCTTCAGATCTCCTTTTTTAAATCCCTGCTCTAGTTAGGTAACTGCAGGGTTCTGGGGCTGACACAGATACATGTTCTCTCCTAAACACCTGGTAAAAGTGCTTTCAGATTAGCATGCATTCTGCTGTTCTTGTTAGAGGAAGCTGACCCCTTCCATTCTCTTCAATGGCAACCCTAACCTTACCCCTAAACCAGACCCTGGCAAGAACTCAGTTTTTTCTTAAACTTCTACTTGCACCTGAAGAAGAAACTTTTGGGGTCTCAAAGTTAGTGGCTTTATATCACAGTTAATCTAATATATTGTATTAAACCATCAAATATTTAAGTCTAATTGGACACAGTACCCACGTTCCACAGAGAACTGCCCGACACGCACAGGCCTTAGGCACATGAACGCATGCAAGATGGTCACTTTACCGATCTACCACCTTTATTCATCTTGTATTTCTACTCTAGACAAAGCAACAATACCATTTTTTTTTTTAAACACAACCACAAAAACAAACATCTGTTAAATTATTGCTACACTGCACAACAAAATGCAAGACACACAATAATTATTTCATGTGCAACAGACATTGATAATATACACGTTTATGTTTTACTGTCTGGAGAATGCATTATTTACTATCTGAACAGGCAAATGAAACCTAACTTTCAGCCATTTCTGAAATAGTTGATGTCATCACCAGAAAGAAAACTGGAATATCCTTCAAATAGCAAAAAAAAAATGCAAACGATTTAGAACAAAAAGCAAAAAGACAATTACAATACGGCTAACGAGCAGCAGCTTGTAAAATGAGACGGCAGTGACTGCTCTTGAATGGCTTCACTGTGAAGGATGCAATATGAAGAACACCACGCTAGCATACACAACATTGTCACTGGAATGCAATAGACTCAGAGGTCCATTAGGGTTTAGCCATGGAACATGTATTCAGTTTTATATCAAAAGCTTATCCATTTTAAAATCTATTCTCTTCCCTCATATTAGCCCCAGCAGCATGTTCACTGTCCCCCAATCCCTTTTTCTTCTGTGCAGATAGTTCTAGTCCTATATTAAAATATTTGAAATACAATTCTAAAGAACTGCAGATGAATGTTGCTTACGGGTATCCCTTTTCTCTCCACCGTTTGTGACCAGCAATCTTTTTTATTTTTTGAACACATGTAGCACTGTACTAAGTCTTGAGTAAAGGGGAACTCTCATTAGGGTTTTTTAAGATGAATTACACAGTGTACAACACATCGGTTTGCCATTGTAAATGCATGCTTCCCTTTACTTGTTCCAGCTATCAGCATCCAGGCTGTTGTGCCCCTGAGCTTCACATTGCAGAACGACTCTGCCATGCGACACAAACCCATAAGCCTCTATAGAACATTCAGCGGCAAGATTTAATTTGTGTTCCTAAAACCTGCGTGTGGATGCCTGAGCTGTGACCACACCAACAGCACCACTGACAATGCTGCTCCCACCACCAAAGGCTCCTCTGAGCGGTGGTTTTGGAAAGGATTGGACATGAGATCTTGTTGTATTCCAGGTACAATATCCCTAACCAGGCGTGTTAGTAGTGATCTGTTCTATAAAAGAGAAAGGCACTCTGCATGAAAGAGACAGGAGGAGGAGGAGGGGGAGAGGGGAAAAAAGCAAGGAACATTACGAAGGTTGTTTGGAGAGTGTTTCTGGTATTTCAAGGCTTGCGTCCTGCTATGGTCAGGGTGGAAGGTGTTATAATGCTGGTAGGTGAGGAAGTTGCTGTTGTTGTTGGCACAGGAATCCCAGGTGAGCTGTCTGTTGCTCCTCTGCACCTTGACTGTCCACATGAAGGGATGACAGGTATCGCAGACCAAAAGAAAAGAAAAACAAGACAACAAAACAAAAGCACCAGAGAACAAGGAAAGGTAACTAAGTGAGCGGAAACTGGAAACATTAAATAAATTGAAAGCTTTTTTGGGGTTGCATCTGCGGTTTAAAATCAAAGAGCAAGTAGCGTCAAATCACATTTTCTTCATTGTTTTATCCTCCCCTTACATCCTCTTTACAATCACTCTGAGCGGTTCTTATTGAGATTACTCAAATACTGGATTACACTGCTGGACTAAGTTCAGGAGCTTCTCTTCAGTTATAATGGACTGCCATAGATATATGGGCTGTAACAGAGGCAAGACCAGCCACAGACTTTCCTTAGGCTAGAGCCAATGATACAGTGATCTGCTGATCAAGCTTCCTTTTGCATTTCTGGCAATACCCTGGCTGTGCACTATATGGTACATCCACAAATACATAAAAAAAAAACTGATTGAGCCTATTGTACATTACATATGTCTATGACAGGCAACCAATACTGCACTCAGAACGATTACAAACATCATACAAAGATGAAAACGTAACAGGAAGCTGCTTGCTGCTTAAGCTTGGTTGCTGCAGTTCCAGCTGGTTTTATAATGTAGTCACAAAAGCATTGTCCCCTGTGAAACATACAACATGCAACACAACCGGAAGACTATCTATGAAACCTGCTAGGACCACAGCAACCAACACGTTGATATCACTATCAAGATTAGCTGTAGGGGTTTCTATTTCTTAATTATGGAATATTCTACAAACTGAAGGACCTGCGTGGTTCCTAGTGTCGATAGCATCTGTACACAGAATTAAAGGTCCTTTGGTGAATGCAATACAGCCCCCTGATTGGCCCACACTAAACAAATACTCTTTTTAATTCCCCACCCCCTCTTGTTTTGCAGCTGTCTGCAGTTGCCTTGGACTCTCAGTCTACATTTCTCTTTCCCTTTCCCAGCAGCATTCATTTAGCAAATCCATTCATTGTTTGTAGCTGCCTGCCAGACATGCGAAAGCCACTGGGAGGCATTGGAAGACTCAAATCTGACAGCGCTGTCATAGCCAGCTTCTCCACAGCTCTCATCATCTCCTCTATGGATGGAAAGCGAAGAGCGCAAGACAACACAGAAATAATCTTTTGTAATAGTGTAGAGGACTGCTCTAGGGATGAGACAGCAGCAGGATGGGAAAGTAATTTATGGCACTTTAATGAAAATAATAAAATAAAAGACACTTTCTGAAGCCAGGCTTTTTGTGGGCAACATAACGTAAAATAAGCAAAGAAACAGAAAGATAACTATACAACGCTTGGAAGAAGCTTTAATGACAGTAACAACAACAACAACAACAACAACAACAACAACAACAACATTGTACTGCCAACTGTTAGTGTGTGTTAGACTTTGTATATTTTTTTATTTGCTATTTTTATTTCCTCCTAATTATATAAATATATAATGGCATTTGAAGCTTCAATAAAAAAAGTTTATACCATTCCAGGTTTACAGTGAGCTTAGCAAGGTAAACCTGACCTTGATAAGGCACAGCACAGCGCGTGGGGGGCTAATTAAACTCACATTAAAACCAGAAACAGCTCAGGCTGCTACACAATGGGAGCTGCACGGAAGCCGCCCTTAACCTTTTTTCCTGTCCACATTTTCAACGTGGAAAACAGTAACCACCTTTTGTGTGGCGGACGTATCCCCGGCTCAGCTCTGGCACGGTGTCGTGGGGGGTTCTTACCGTGTTCTGGGCCTTTGAGAGCCAGCCGGGTCTGGTGGTGAGGGAGAATCTCCAGTTTGACGTGTTCACAGGTGCTGCCTAAGAGCTGGGTGGCCTCTGCTAAAGTGCAATACTCCATGCTGGTGCCATCGACGGACAGGATGTGATCGCCGACGTGCAGTGCACCACACCTGCATGGGTTCAACAATATCCAGCCAGTGCATTCACATGCAAAAGGACCCTCAGCTAGCACTTGGTTTTAATTGTCTTTTATCAAAAACATTATTTACTGATATTTTAAATAAAGTAACATTTTTATCTAGGAGAACTAAGAAATGTAATGTTCAAATTCAAAGGTGCAACATGGGCACTATGAACATAACATCACTTACTGCACTGATTACTTTTCTACATCTTACTAAACAAATCAATCAGAGTAAGGATTGAAGAAGTGGAAAGCATGTTTTAAAAGGATTGCATGCACCTAGTAGACACCAAAACCCAACATGTGGAGTAAACTACTAAATGCATGTTCCACTGTGCTAGACAGTTTGGCTTTTTAGCATGCATCAGAGATTCCATTTCATCACAATATCCGTGAAAACCTCTCATCAGTGGAAAAGAACATGAAAATCCTACTTACTAAAAGACAACACAACTTCAGTTGGGTGAAATGGCACACCTCAAGTACAGTGCCTGTGACAAAGTTTCAAAGCTCTGTATAATTACCTGTCGGCAATGCTTGCAGGTTTGACCTTGTCGATGACAACGACCTGCTTGTTACAGTACATTGAGGTAGTTAACGCAACTCCCAAGCTGGAGCCTGGGCTTTTGGCAACTTCCACCAGCAGAGGTCCAGAAGCAGTTGCTATTGTATCTATCAGAAGCAACAAAAACACAACACTACAATACATTACACTATCCCCAATTAACAACAAGGCATCTCATCTGTATTTAACTAGTACTGAATGCCATTGTGAGTGCAATGCAGTAAATGGGGACAGCATTCTATTGAACACCTCCATCTGGCAATATTGGGATTGCATGAATTTATCATGTAGCATGCCAGCCAGGGTGAAGAAATAAGCTATAGTCATACAGTGATAAGCAGAGAGGTATGAAAGAGGCCACAGACAGAACAAGTCCTATTCACACTCAACCAGCTCAAGCTGATATAAAGCAGTGAGGGAATGGAGAATACATTCTAAACAACCTTCATCAGTGACAAATGAAATGATGTGTGCATGGGTAAAATCAACTGAAATAACAGACAGGAGGGGGCTATAGGGAAACCTATCAATAACAGAAGGGAAGGGCTATAGGGAAGCCTATCAATAACACAACCTTGGTACAGAAGAGTGAGCCTATGGAGCTGGGAGTCAGCAGCCTTATAAAAAATGAATCAGCACTCCATTAATTATTCAAGATGTTTCAATCACTAGAATACCTCCACTGTGACTGCCGTGCTCATAGCGTTGCCTTGAATTATTGGTCATGGAATTCTACGAGAAGCATTGCTGATGAATGTTTGTGCAGAGTGCTGGACGTCTTCATTTTTATTAATTTTAACAGCACAGCAAAATTCATTCCAGAAAGAAACAGTACATTCCAGCAGCCGCTGCCTTGAAACTGCTGAAACTGTTTAATAGAGTGGAACGAGCGAATTGTGCTTGTTCTGTTTGGGATCTATGTTTCCAAGACTAATGTTACACTCACAACTAGAAAACATTTAAGAGTGCTCAACTTAGGAAGCTTTTGATTAAAACACACAGTGTTCATTGGGCTGATTTACCAAATCACACAAGTAAAGAAACAGCTGCTTGGATTTCAGATGATGGCTCTGTGGGCAACAGCAATCCACACAAATCAAAGCAGCTGTTTCTTCACAGCTGTTTCACTTGGAATGATAATCCATTCCCAATCAACAGCGATGACCCAGACCAGTAGAGAGCTTTGATCCCAACAAGCGGTTTTGCAGCTCTGCCAGTAATACAGCCAGTCTGAAATGAGTCTGGGGCAGCATTTCCAGTCTCGTGAATCCAGAGAGATAAGCAATGCTAACAGTTACCCCAGTGACAGTACACCAGCACCTGATCGGTATCTACCAGTATCCTAGCCAGAAGAAGGCTGTGAAGCGGATCTCTCCTTCACAACGTACCCATCATGGACACGTCGTACTCAATCAGCAGTGTCGCCTCCTGGCCACACTGCTTTAGGATGCTCATGGCTTCCGCATGGGACGTCCCGTGCAGCCGGATCCCATCCACACTCAGCAGCCTGTCTCCTGCCTTAATGGTTCCTTCTCTGGAAAGACAGGAATGTGAATCCAAACAGATTCCAACACGTTACTGTCAATAACAAAGGTATAGTCAATTCAGCAATATGAAACCCTTCTACAAGTTTATCAGGGTATTTCTGCACAGCATTTTTGCAGTGTCCCCCCCATGCTTTTCCATTATTACACTATGCATTTAGCAGGGTTTACCTTGGTGTGCCATCTTTATTAATATGCTTTACCATACCTCACTATTCTTTGCAATGCTTTCCTATGCTTGTCCATGCTTTCACTGTGCTTTATTATACTTTGCTATGCTTTTACTGTGGGAACCTTTCATAAAAGCGTATAAAGATATAAAAGTAAAAACTTTAAATACAAGATGGCATGTTTTAGTTTCCTCAGTTTAACTAAACAGAAGTATTAAAAATATCAGTGAGAACAAGTATCAATGTAGTTATATGTTACAATGTTGCTGTGGGCATCGAAGGTTACACATCAGTAACAACTCATTAACATTGAAATTACTATGGTTTAGGAAATATTAGCAAATTAAATAGTGCTGGAAGACTACAGTAGCTTTTGCAATTTGACACTACAGAACCAAAGGAAAAACACTGTAATCCATTTAATTCCCCGAATGTAAAAACCATCAAAATGAGAAGACTTGTAATGCGTTCTCCGAGGCCGAAACGCAAAGCAGTAATCACTGAGGAAATGTTTTTAATATGGAATTGCAAGTCATTTCCATATATTCAAAGAGCCAGCTGATGTGTGGTAAAGCACTGCTTTGATATCAATTTGCTCTTCAAATAAAAAAACAGTCATCGTTTATATGCGAGTTAATGGGATTATGAGCAAGTACACTGGAAGTACAATGAGCAAGTCAGCAACAAGCCAAGCTTATAGCTCACAGCTTCATGATGGCATATGATAGGCACAGTAGAGTCACTGTTTGAGATGCGCTCCAAGTCCTTCTGCTTGAAGGTGCGTGCTGACGCTCTCCCAGGAGAAAGGTAGACCGATCGATACCTGGCTTCTGCAATGATTAGTTGCTACATTGTAATGTTAATGATCATGATAATGCCCAATAATATGTGTGTAACTGCTGAATGCTGAATAAAGGGAACTATTTTTTAATTCTTAATTACTGTTTGGACATTAATCATTACAAAAAACAATATTAGTTTCTTTACATCATCTTTAGCGGCCCCACACTTAGCAAGTGAGATTCACCTGTCACCTGGGCCTCCGGGCCTAACTGTGGTGATGACGACAGGGCGGGACTTGTTCCTGTCTTCATGGGCGCCCCCTTTGGAAGACAAAGCAGCCGTTTATAAAGAATATAAACATCATTTACAATCTGTTCTCTATTCCCTGGAGAATAAAGGCAAGAGAAGTAAATACACATCAATTCACAATCTATTCTACGCACAATTATCTTGAATAAGGGAGGCCCAGGGACAAATTAGGTCAAATGATATGAACTAAAAATGGCAGATCTCGAGAATGTAGCACTGCCTGCAACTTGCAATGCAATGTTATAAGAGTTCTACATCACAACTTCCACCAATCAGGAAGCTCCATTGCAGAGCACTGCCATTTGGTAGACGTCCGGAACACATTTACACAGAATGTGAAGCTTTAAAAAAGAGAGACGAGAGGAAGGCAAAACATTGAAAAGCTAAATAAACATGTGAATCTGAGGCACAAAGGCACCGTTTACCTTGGTAGTTCACCTTGTCTGTACGGTAGCGTCTACCAGATGGTGTTGCCCTGTAATCAGGGTTCTATTGCATACATCGAGAGATTTCTATAGAATAGAACAAACATACCTCTTATAACAAATCCAAAGTTATTGCCTTCTTTGTGTAACGTGACCTCGACGGTTTTGAAGATTACGCCCGATCCTTGCACAGCTACACAGAGAGCAAAGAGAAAGTACAGCGTGAGAAAACACAGGAGGCATATTAACAACAGATTGCAGCACAGATCTTTTCACTACTACAGGGCTAACCCTAAGCAAACCCCAGCTTGAAAATGAAGTCCAACTATTATAAGCCTGACTTCTATTATATGCAAACTTATGGAAACTATAATAAGATCCAAAATGGAAAATTACCTATATGGTAACAGGGTACTGGGAGACAGTCAACATGGTTTTAGGAAAGGGAGATCGTGCCTAACTAACTTGCTTGATTTTTTTGAGGATGCAACATCAATAATGGATAATTGCAAAGCATATGACATGGTTTATTTAGATTTCCAGAAAGCTTTTGACAAAGTCCCGCACAAAAGATTAATTCTCAAACTGAACGCAGTTGGGATTCAAGGAAACACATGTACATGGATTAGGGAGTGGTTAACATGTAGAAAACAGAAAGTACTGATTAGAGGAAAAACCTCAGAATGGAGTGTGGTAACCAGCGGTGTACCACAGGGATCAGTATTAGGTCCTCTGCTATTCCTAATCTACATTAATGATTTAGATTCTGGTATAGTAAGCAAACTTGTTAAATTTGCAGACGACACAAAAGTAGGAGGAGTGGCAAACACTGTTGCAGCAGCAAAGGTCATTCAAAATGATCTAGACAAGATTCAGAACTGGGCAGACACATGGCAAATGACATTTAATAGAGAAAAGTGTAAGGTACTGCACGCAGGAAATAAAAATGTACATTATAAATATCATATGGGAGATATTGAAATTGGAGAAGGAATCTATGAAAAAGACCTAGGAGTTTTTGTTGACTCAGAAATGTCTTCATCTAGACAATGTGGGGAAGCTATAAAAAAGGCTAACAAGATGCTCGGATACATTGTGAAAAGTGTTGAATTTAAATCAAGGGAAGTAATGTTAAAACTGTACAATGCACTAGTAAGACCTCATCTTGAATATTGTGTTCAGTTCTGGTCACCTCGCTATAAAAAAGATATTGCTGCTCTAGAAAGAGTGCAAAGAAGAGCGACCAGAATTATCCCGGGCTTAAAAGGCATGTCATATGCAGACAGGCTAAAAAAATTGAATCAGTTCAGTCTTGAACAAAGAAGACTACGTGGCGACCTAATTCAAGCATTCAAAATTCTAAAAGGTATTGACAGTGTCGACGCAAGGGACTTTTTCAGCCTGAAAAAAGAAACAAGGACCAGGGGTCACAAATGGAGATTAGAAAAAGGGGCATTCAGAACAGAAAATAGGAGACACTTTTTTACACAGAGAATTGTGAGGGTCTGGAATCAACTCCCCAGTAATGTTGTTGAAGCTGACACCCTGGGATCCTTCAAGAAGCTGCTTGATGAGATTTTGGGATCAATAAGCTACTAACAACCAAACGAGCAAGATGGGCCGAATGGCCTCCTCTCGTTTGTAAACTTTCTTATGTTCTTATGTTCTTATCACATAACCACCAACGTCAACAGAACAAAATATGTTGGGTTTTTATGTTTTTATCACTGGGATGTGTGAAGCATCATTAGAGTTAATAAATGTAAATATTACAGTAACTGTGGCAGACAGCTTTGCAAATTAATTATATATATATATATATATATATATATATATATATATATATATGAGTGTGTGTGTGTGTGCGCGTGTGTGTGTGGAAAAACAAGGAAAAAATAAAAATAAAAACACAAAAGGTCTATATATTTGAGAAGTACGTTTAGAAGCATTCTGAATTTGTTGTTTTAATTTTAAATGAAAAAAATGTGGAGTCTAACAAAGCATCAACTAAACAGCTTGTGCTGAACCCCTAATTATTAATTGACATGAACCCCATTTCAAAAGCAAGGCTGTGAGATAATAGGGGGGTCCTTTCATTCTTCAAATAGGAGAACCCTGGATGTCTACGGCACTTTCTAATTAAACAGTCAGGAATCCAATACAAGTGGCAGTAACATTGCTTTGGAAAAGAGTTTTGAAAATGCATGAGCTTTAATATGTGTTCTGTGAGAGACATATTGTATAAATGCAGTCATCTGCAGCTCTCTGCTTTGCACCAAGAATAGCCATTCAAGACAAATATAGAATACACTGGTGGCATGCTGTCACTGCAGTACACCGCAGGTAACACCTCGCATGACATGGTGCATTCTATATTTGTCTTGCATGGCTATTCTTGGTGCAAAGCCGAGAGCTCCAGATGACTGCATTAAACAATACGCCTCTCACAGAACCCTGGGATCCTTCAAGAAGCTGCTTGATGAGGTTCTGGGATTAATAAACTGCTAACAACCAAAGGAGCAAGATGGGCCGAATGGTTTGTAAACTTTCTTCTGTTCTTCTGTTCTTATGCTTATAGTGTAAAAAGGGCAGTTTCTCTGTGAAGTAGAGCAGAGACCTGCACTGCTGCATGAAATACACTGCAACTGCTGGAAAAAACAGAACTAACAATTATGATATGGCTGCTGACTAGCACTTTTTAAAATATATCCATACAGTATGTATGAATAGATAGAAATACAAAGCATTCCATTTTTTCTTTTTTTGTAAGGCTGTAAATCTATACACAGGTAAAGGAAGATTGAGAGAAACAATGATCAAAACTCCAGCATTTGAAGATAGCTACTCCTTAAGGAAAGCAAGTAATTAATCCCAGGGCTACGTACAAAAAGATAAAGATCACTGGAATGACGAGTTCAGAGTATAAAGGCAATTAAAACATGGCTTTGACCTTGCTTTATATTCAAGGGCAGAATTGAAATCTGCTTTAATCATTTTGCCTCCCACCACCACACACATATTTAATTAAACTAGAAACTAGTTTCTTAAAATAGAGTTGGTGAGGATGAGAATAAGGATGAGGGGGATTAAGATGAGGATGATGAGGAAGAGGATGATGAGGAGGAGGAGGATGAGGAGATGGAGGATGAGGATGAGCAGCAGGAGGATGTGGATGAGGAGAAGGAGGAGGATGATGAGGAATAGGATGATGAGGATAAAGATGAGGAGGATTAGGATGAGGAGGAAAAGGATGAGGAGGAATAGGATGATGAGGATTAGGATGATGAGGATGAGGATGAGAAGGATTAGGATGAGGAGGATTGGGATGAGGATGATGAAGAGGAAGAGGATGAGGATGAGTGGCACATCCGGTAAAGGCACTCCACGTGGAGTGCAGGATGCGCCCTGGATGTCGCCTGTTCGAGTCCAGGCTATTCCATTGCTGACCGTGGATGGGAGTTCCCAGGGGGTGGCATACAATTGGCCGAGCACCGCCTGGAGGGGGGTTGTTTAGGTCAGCCAGGGTGTCCTCGGCTCACCACGCACCAGCGACCCCTGTAGTCTGGCCTGGCGCCTGTGGGCTTGCCTGTAAGCTGCCCGGAGCTGCGTTGTCCTCCGATACTGTAGCTCTGAGGTGGTTGCATGGTGAGTCTGCAGTGTGAAAAGAAGTGGTCGGCTGATGGCACACGCTTCGGAGGACAGCGTGTGTTCATCTTCGCCGCTCCCATGTCAGCGCAGGAGTGGTAGCGGTGAGCCAAGCTTAAATAATAATTGGATATTCTAAATCTGGAGAAAATAATTAAAAAATAATTGTCGACTACAAAACTAAAAAAAAAAAAAATTCTAATAATAATAATAATATCCTGCCAAATCGATAGATGCCTGCTACCAATTTGCTTTTTTCTCTTTCCACAGCCACAAAGAAAGTACTCTCTCCCAGAATGAAAATCTAATTATCACTGGAGACGGTCTCTTTGCAAACAAAACAGTAAAACAAATGTAGTGACTGACTGATGCATCCGACTGTGATCAGACAGTGAAATCTCCCGAAATGCAGAGCTCCCTTCTTATCTGCTCTGCAGTACCAGCCGCGTGGATTCCCTGCTGCTCTCTGCACATCAGGACTTACAGACTGGTGGCAGCTCGTACTCAACCTCCAGGACCACTCTCTCCCCGACGTTCTTCAGGAGACTGATGATCTCGTCATGACGAAACTTGGTCAGGTTGATCCCATTTACCGATTTGATGTAGTCGCCGACGTTTAACTGGTCACTTCTGTAAACGAAAACAAGACGTGAGAGAATAAATGGGAAGAATCCATGCGAAAGTGAGATTTCAGATCATCAATAATGTCTACCATCAAACATTGGGTTCAAACGTCTCTTTATAGGATTTCCAGCTGGAAACAGGTTTAACCCGAAGTGTACTTCCAGCATTGTATTTGACTTAACCATGGCACTCGGTAGCCCCAATCATAATACAGTACACAGTACACGACAACGGAGTGTAGTGTTTACATGCAGTAGTCAGGGTTTCAATACACCGGGACGCGTTTGTCAGACCATCCAAATCATTCTGTACCGTCCTCCAGTAACGTGCCTCTGTATCTGTCTGCTGCGCTAATTCCATATGGTAGGAGATTCCTATCACAAGGCTGTATATACAAACACCTGCTTTGCACACTCCTTGTCCAATACACTTTGGACAAATTAGACATCACCGAGTAGCTTCTTTTAACTCTGATGATTAACTCTCCCACACTTAAGAGGAAGCATGTGCTTATCAGTGAAATACCTGTCTAGAAATGAATGAAAGTGCTAAACCCAGACATAGGGAGTGACTGTCACGCAAACTGGAAAGCGTGTTCTGGATCATGAACTGGTCTGTAGAGCTCTATACACAGCAGCTCTTCTGACTCATTTGATGGGAAAGCGTGTTCTGGATCATGAACTGGTCTGTAGAGCTCTATACACAGCAGCTCTTCTGACTCATTTGATGGGAAAGCGTGTTCTGGATCATGAACTGGTCTGCAGAGCTCTATACACAGCAGCTCTTTGTTCTTACATGTTGATGTAACTGTCTCTCTCTCTTTGTTTATACACCAATTAAAAATGTATATAACAAGTTAAGGAGTCAAAGCTTATTGTGCTTGGTATTTGGAGGACAGATTGCAGAAACAGATTCAGAGCACTTGGATAAAAAAAGGCCAGATGATTTATTAATGGCTATAACTGCATTTAAAAACGACTGATGAGTGATGAGTGTGAGATGAGACCAGAGTATTCTTGTGCTTGTCTCTCGTCTCTGGAGAGCAGACTCATAGTCCTTGTGTTTTAGCACCAGTGTCGTCTTTGCCAGCGGGCCCTACCGCTCCACCAAGACAGCCCTGATCAGACTTGGTAACCTAGCAAAGCTTTCCACACACAGCGCCAGATGCAGTTACCTAGCAACTCTCTTCACACACAGCGCCAGACGCTGTAACCTAGCAACTCTCTTCACACACAGCACCAGACCTGGTAACCTAGCAACGCTTTCCACACACAGCGCCAGACGCTGTAACCTAGCAACTCTCTTCACACACAGCACCAGACCTGGTAACCTAGCAACGCTTTTCACACACATCAACAGACACAGTTACCTAGCAATGCTTTCCAGACACAGGGGCAGACCTGGTAACCTAGCAACGCTTTCCAGACACAGGGGCAGACCTGGTAACCTAGCAACGCTTTCCACACACAGCGCCAGACGCGGTTACCTAGCAAAACTCTTCACACATAGCGCCAGACCTTGTAACCTAGTAACGCTTTCCACATACAGCAACGGACCTTGTAACCTAGCAATGCTTTCCACACAGCGGCAGTTACCTAGCTGCGGTGCCCCCCTGCCTCAGGTTAGACACTCTGGGCCTGCCATCCTTGTCAATGCCTCCAGACACCGTCAGCCCCAAGGTGGTGCCTTCCTTCTTCATCAGCTCCACTATTGTAGAGCCCTTGAACTCATCTGGGGAAAGAACAAAGGAGCGACAGGTTAGTCTGGGTGAACGTCATGCTGTACTCTAACTCAATGTGGGCTGCCTTTCTCCCGTAGCGTTCCCAATGCACAGCACACTACATGGGATTGAAAGGTTGGTGGCTACAGGCTAGTTTGTTGTAGCAGCACTGCTGTCATCTCGCTGACAACACAAAACAAAAGTTCAGCTTGGTACTTAATTGGTCTAAAACGTTGCCTGATTCTGTTCCAAAAAGTAATTGACTGTACATAATTATTTTTGCAATGACCACAAGCAGATGAACAATTTTAATTACCCGCAAACATCTTTGTGAAAGAGATACTCAAATAGCTATGAAAGGCTTAGATTTTAATTCCATTATTCATCTACTGCAGTTACACAGGGTTCATACACTTTTTCAACAACACACTTTTATACTTCTTCCAGTCTTCCATTTGTTTTTCCCAGACTTGTACTTTAGTTAGTTTCTACTAATTTTTTCAGTACCAGTTATCGACATAGGTGGCCAGCCGCAGAGCATTAACACTTTTTGATCCAGAGCAGAAGTTGCGCCTGGTTTTCTAAAAGTATTTGTCAGAATCTGGAGGTGCATATCTAGCAAGAGACAATGCAGGTATGCAAAAGAGAAGTAATGGCCAATATTTGAGAACGACGTTGCATTACTTACAAAAAGAATATAAAAAATTGCATACTGCAAGTACACTTGTGTCAAAATAGGACATATAATGTTACCAACAGTAGATTAAAATCAGACAATTTTGCAGTATATTATTTTTTTCTAAGGGATATGTGAACAGCCTGGCTGTAGGGTGACATCAGGCCAGAAAGGAGTACACAGAGACAGGCAGTACTGGCAGGTGAAGCTGAGAAGCTGCGGCGCTCAGTGCATTTTATTATAAAATAAAAAGTTTCTTTATAAAAGAAAATGGTGTGTTGGACAAAACAGACAAACAAACAAAACGAACAGACACTAACACACAGGGACGAACACTAAACAAACAAGTTCCGATCCTTCAATTGTTATTATCTTTTTAAAGCTCACTTTACTCTCCTCACTCTCTCCCGTTCTTTCACCTTAACACACAACCCCGAGTGAGTAAAATGTGCATCTATATATACTGTTGTGCCAGGATTCAATTACTAATTAATTATTAATTTGAATCCCAGCATGTGAACTAATTTGTGCAACCCCGTGCTCACATATTATTACATACTTTATCTGCACGTGAAGTGATTTCGCAATCCCGTGCCTAAATACAATTCGATTTTAAATCACTCATGCTACACAGACCCATCCCGTGCACCAATACCTATACACCAACATTAACACACCACATGCAACACAAAATACAGACAGGGGCGGGGCATACTACCACAGATGATATTGGATTCTGTTAAATGTTGAACACTATGGGAGGTTAAAAATAACAAAAATGAAATAACAAATATGCACGTGTTATATATTAAAATGAGCAAGTGGTGTATATTAAACATACAAGTCAAATACTAAACACAGTACACCCTCATTATAACAACCCTGTTTGGGTCCAAAGCCTTTTGTTCGCTACAGTAAAAGGACAATCCAAAACTAACAATATAGTTAACAAAGGAGTAAGTTAAAGAAGTCACTTGGATAAAGGCATTAGCTACTAGCACTAATAATAATCATAGCAGTGAGATTGTGAATGAAAGCAGAATTACAAGGACGTACCTATTTGTGGTTGCATCCAGTATTCTGGCTATATCCCATTCACTGAAGAACACAGTACAACCGCCCCAAAACATTTGAGTTCTCTCAAGTTTCTATTCGGTTGGTACGTATAGAAAGCAAGGCTAGGTTTTCTAGGATGCATCCCTCAATTTAGCATTTTACAGGTCTTGACTGTCTGAGATAATCAGTTAATAAAAATAAAACTTGTAAAAATAGTTATGTGAAATCCAAAGGCCTCTTTCACAAGCTGTTTTAAACTTTCTCTGATTAGAGAAAAGCAATCCACAAACCGGATCACATAACAGCAAACCCCTGAATCATCGTTTGATTTATGATTTCTTCACAAAGGTTGTCAGCTCTGCAAATCTGTGTAACTGAACAATCCACAGAGAATACACAGCAAAGGTGTCAGGCCCTATAAATAAGGAGCAGAGTATGGGTGATTAAAGCAAAAGGAGGCAGCTTTTATATTATCTTAGGTCTGCTGATCAATAAAACCACAAACTAAATGATTGAATAACGATGTGGAAGCGAATGTCCTGACTTTGGGGTTAGTCGGCTTGTCAATAAAAAGACAGCCCTGCACTGAATGTTCTTGATACAGCAAATTGCTGAAACCTTGATCTGCGAGATGTCACAAACTTACATCTCGCAGCTTTAAAGCAAAGTGTAATCAATGCTTCAGTTATAAAAAAAAAGTTAAATACTGTACACATACAGTTGTAGTCAAAGGTTTTCATACCACAGTGGAAAGTTATAATTTCTAGAAATTTCCCAAAAACAAATGATAGGAAAAATCTTTTGTAGCAAAAGTTTTGCTTTTGTGGATGAGGAAAAAAAATGACAAGAAATAGATTTATTTATTTCAGTATTTACAATTATTTATTTCAGCAATGTATTTGCACAAAAAAGGACATTCAAATGTATTCATACCATGACAAGGAAACTGAAATTAATAGCTAGCTAAGGTACCTTTAGCAATAATCACCTCTTTTAAAGATCAGGATATTGGCCAGTTCATTCAAATTCTTCTCTTCTGCACAGCCTTCTTCAACTCATACCATACCATTCACAATCAGAGTGCTTCAGATGATTAGCCAATATCTTTTGGTATGCTATGGAATCCAAGTTACCATGTATTGGAACTACATTTCCTGTGCCTTTAGAAAAAAACCCAGCCCCATAGAAGGATATTACCACCTCCATAATTGAGAACTAGGTATGACCAAATAGCTCGATGGAGCATTGTGACAGAGTCTTGTACTCCTTGATAATTGAAACAATAGTTGAAACTGGGATACTCAAATGCTTACACGTTCCAACACAACAACGCTCCAAAGCACACATCAAAATCTACTTCAGAATGCTTAAAGAAGAATAGAATCAAGCTTCTGGAATGGCTAGTCAAAGTCCCGATCCAAATCCGATTGAGAATTTTTGGTTTGAGTTGAGAAAGCTGTGCACAAGAGAAGTCATTGGAATTTTAATGAACTGGAACAATTTTGCATTGAATCACTCAAGAATCATGCCAAAAGTTCATTGACAAATATCCTAATCGTTTAAAAGAGGTTATTTTTGGTAAAAGGTGCCTCAACTAGATATTAATTACATTTTCCTTGTCAAGGTATGAATACTTTCGAATTAGCATTTTTCTAGTTTTGCAAAACAATTGCTGAAATAAATAACTGTTGACTATTTCTTGTAAAAAAAAAAATACCCTCATCCACAAAATCAAAACTTTTACTACAAAAGATTGTTCCTATAAATTGTTTTCGGGAAATTTCTAGAAATTATAAATTTCCATTGTGGTATGAAAACCTTTGACTATAACTGTATGTGTACAGTATTTTTTTTTTATAACTGGTTCAATGAAGTCACTCTGACATCTAGAAATGGTACAGCACTACTTACTGGTTACCAAGGCCCACAATCTCACTGTTCCAATACCGATTTCCAAAGTGAAATCCCTCTGATAAAAGCCTGATGTGATGGTGGCTTGTATAAAGAATAGAAATACATGCCTGTGGGATTCACATACACTGCTGAAACAGAGGGGTGACAGATACCATGGCCTTCTGTTGAAACCTCTTCACTGCAAAGCCAGTTAACCTCTACCACCCTATTCTGGATTTGAATTGCCCATTCTGCCAATAGGAAGTCTGTGCATCACAGTGGTGACCAATCAGGCGCTAATATCCTAGTCTTGCTGAAGCATGGTAGCCAATACTTATAGTCCCTCACCATTCATGAGAACTTTGGCACAAAGAATAGTGTTGGTGGGTTTTGTGTTGCTGTTCTTTTTATTGCGTTCCAGCTCTGTGGGAACACAATGCAAGTGCGTTACAAAGGTGTTTTGTTAAAAACAAAAAACTTTAAATCAAAATTTATAACAATGTTTATTTTTTTAGCAAAATAAAATCTAAGCCTATTTTTAGGGACCCCAACTGTTGTTGTTGATTCCAACTTAGGCACTTCACATAAAGACTAGTAAGTTTACATCAGGACTAGCAAGTTTCAAAAGGTACTAGTCCTTTGGACTAGCAGTAAAATACTGTTAGCTTCTAACCCTGTATAAGGCCCTTCAGGGCATCCGTATAAGTTGAATATACAGACTTCTCGGGCGTCTGTATATTTGACGTATACCGATGGCCTGTCGGGCATATTGCATACATGCATACATACATATATATATATATATATACACACACACACACACACACACACACACACACACACACACACACACACACACACACAGTACCAGTCAAAAGTTTGAGTACATCTGCTTGAAACCAGGTTTTTCATGATTATCTATGCTTTTAACTGTATAAACTTGTCGATAAACACTTAATATTTCATTATATTATATGCATACTTATATAAGCTGATAATCATAAGTGAATTGTGGTCAAAAATTTTTTTTTTAAATGAAAATGTAAATCTTGTCACCCAAAGCAAGGGGATTTCAGTCTGAAGCCCAAGTCAGTTAAAAAACTGAAATGTGTATAACACTGTGTTAGAAAACTGGCCTAAGCGTAAAAGTGTCTTTGTTAAATGTTCTCTGCGTTAACTAGCATGTTACCTAATTAACCTTTTGTCACCAATTATTTTTAACAGGTGAGGGTCCATGATTACTATAAATATAGGTAGCATAGTCAAAAGTTTGCCATTCCTGAAAGTAAGGGAGTAGAAAATGGCAAAATATGCTCAGTTAAGCAAAGAAAAAAGACAGTCTGTAATTACTTTAAGAAATGAAGGTCAATCTTTAAGATAAATTGCAAGAACTTTGTAAGTGTCTGTAACTGCTGTGGCCAAGAACATCAAACAATTTGAAGAAACTGGCTCTCATGAGAACCGAACAAGGTTAGGCAGGCCAAGGGTGACCTCAGAATCAGAGAACAAGTTCATTCGAGTCACAAGTCTGCGAAACCAGCGACTAACTGCCCCTGAAATACAAGCTCAGCTAAATTCTACTAGAAGTACAAATGTTTCAACATCAACTGTTCAGAGGAGATTGTGTGAAGCTGGCCTAACTGGAAGAATTGCTGCAAAGAAACCATTGTTAAGAGGGCAGAATAAGAGGAAGAGACTTGCCTGGGCCAAAAAACACAGAAACTGGATGTTTGAGGAGTGGAAGTTGGTCTTATGGACCGATGAGTCAATTTGAAATATTTGGGTCCGACCACAGAGTATCTGTGAGACGCAGAGAGTGTGAGCGCATGAGTTCTGCATGTGTGGTTCCCACTGTCAAGCATGGAGGAGGGAGTGTCATGGTCTGGGGTTGCTTTGCTGGTGACAGAGTTGGTGATCTTTACCAAGTCCATGGCTTACTCAACCAGCATGGCTATCACAGCATACTTCAGAGGCATGCCATTCCATCAGGATTACAGCTAGTTGGGCAATTCTTCATTCTTAAGCAAGATAATGATCCGAAACACACCTCAAAGTTGTGCAAGAACTATCTGGCAGGAAAGTGAAGGACAACTCAATCTAATGACCTGGCCTGCCCAGTCTCCAAACCTCAATCCCATAGAACTTGTATGGGACGAACTGGACAGAAGAGTCAAAGCAAAGCTACCCACAAGTGCCCTACATCTCTGGGAATTGCTGCAGAAGAGCTGGGAAGACATGTCGGGTGATTTCCTGCTCAGACTCTTTACTGGTACTGTGTGTGTGTGTGTGTGTGTGTGTGTGTGTGTGTGTGTGTGTGTGTGTGTGTATATATATATATATATATATATATAATATATATATATATATATATATATGGAAGGTAGTAGAGGTAATGCAAAGATAGAGGTAATGCAATGTACAAAATGCATTTAGCTAAATTAAGTGGGTAGCTATGAGAAATGGTCATTAATTCTGTGCAGTTGAGCATCGCTGCTCTAAAGCCATGCCTGACCTTTGAAGGGGTTCTCTTGGTTTAAAAGCCAGGAGGGGGATTCCAGCGCTGCAATTCCTCCAGGTGAGCAGTCACTGCCTAAAAGCGCTGCTTCAGCTGTACAGGCCAGCTCACACAATGTGGGCCAGTTTACATGAACCAAGTACTATCACTGGCATCACTGGCAACAGGCAAAACAGCAGACTGTCATGTAAATGCAACATTATAAATATTATTATAAGAAGCAGTCCTATTTAAATATTCATATGAGATACTACACCAGCTGTCAAATGACAACTGGAGAAAAATACTATTTAGCACCTTCAAAAAGAGGGTGGGAACAGGGATGGATATTGAACTAATTTGAAATAAAAACCAATTCAGAAGGGTCTGTAAGTGAAATGTTCAGATGCAGAAGAGAAAGTAGCAGTAGTAGTCGTCATAATATTTAAAACATTCTTCATGTGTACAGTCTCAAAGACCGGTGTTAAGTGTACCAGAGGGCAGAGCTGGATATTCCATGTGTCCTCTTTCCAACTCACTCTGCTAGGGCTTCTTCATTTCCAATCAGTACCCATTCCATTCCTCTGATCATCACCCAGTCTGTACAACTAATTCCGCTAGGGCTTCTTCATTTCCAATCAGTACCCGTTACATTCCTCTGCTCATCACCCAGGCCGAGCAACTCATTCTGCTAGACTTCTTCATTTCCAATCAGTACCCATTCCATTCCTCTGCTCATCACCCAGGCTGTACAACTCATTCCGCTAGGGCTTCTTCATTTCCAATCAGTACCCATTCCACTCCTCTGCTCATCACCCAGGCTGAGCAACTCATTCTGCTAGGGCTTCTTCATTTCCAATCAGTACCCATTCCATTCCTCTGCTCATCACCCAGGCTGTGCAACTCATTCCGCTAGGGCTTCTTCATTTCCAATCAGTACCCATTCCACTCCTCTGCTCATCACCCAGGCTGTGCAACTCACTCTACTAGGGCTTCTTCATTTCCAATCAGTACCCATTCCATTCCTCTGATCATCACCCAGGCTGTACAACTCATTCCGCTAGGGCTTCTTCATTTCCAATCAGTACCCATTCCACTCCTCTGCTCATCACCCAGGCTGTGCAACTCACTCTACTAGGGCTTCTTCATTTCCAATCAGTACCCATTCCATTCCTCTGCTCATCACCCAGGCTGTGCAACTCATTCTGCTAGGGCTTATTCATTTCCAATGAGTACAGATATATCCGGATATATTTAGTACAGTTCTGTAAGAGGTCTTAGTTGCTGTTGAACCAGATGTACCTGACAATGATTTTTTGATTCTTTAATCTTTCTACATTCCTTCTGTCATCCCCATCTGAATGTGCCTTTGAAGATCCAGCCATTCTAGCAGAAGTGTATGAAATCACCAGGGAGCCCCAAGCTATGATTTGTTCAGCATCCTGAAACTTCAGCTCCGGCCTCAATCATTGTAGAGATGTTTCCATGCAGTAAATCACTCTGCTGGGGCTTGTGGGTCTGGATATACCGGTGCTTGGGGCTAAGTGTTTCATTGGTTCATGTGTCAGGCTGGGGTTGAATCCAGCTAAATGAGTCAGCTGCTGTTAACTTTGCCCTTGGTGGCCAGTTGTATCATCATGTGATGAATGTTGTTTTTTCATGATGATACAGGATGTATAAACCTGTCATTTTGTTGCAATGCTAACTTTTTCAGTACTGTGAGAAGGGAGAGGGTTAATTCCTCCTTGCTGAAAAACAAACAACAAAAAAAAATGTGCAAATGCACATTTGTTTAATTGTTTAATTGTTTTGGTAATGGTTGTATTAGTAATTATCCCCTGCACCTGGCAATCATTGTTAATTAGAGTCAGGTGCAGGGTATTTAAAGGAAGCAGCCAGTCTGTTCTGGGCTGCTGGAGTGTCTAGAAGCCCGCTTGATAGTGCACTCAAACGTATACAAAGAGGAAAGATCTGTGTTAAACCTGTGAGGTTTGTTTATTTGTCAGGTAAACGGCTTAGCCATCCTGCAAAATAGTTTAGGTTCCTGTTTGTGTTTTTACTTAGTGCTCAAATAGAGCTAGGTGTTTGTTTTGTTTATTTTTGTTTGTTTATTAAAAAAAGCGCCTCAGCGCTTTGAAACCAAGTTCCTGTGTCCTGGGTCTGCATTTAAAGGGACAATGAACCACAGTGAGTGGCTGCTCTGTTACGGTACCCTTAAAGGTATTCTTTATAAACTGTTCTTAATCATTCTTTATTACTGTTTCAGCACTCTTGTTTCACATTTTGCATGTTTATTAAGGTTACCAGCTACTGTATGTTTTGTATCTGGGGTAGTTTGAATTGAGCAACGTGGAAGTTTTGCAGTATGGCCAGTATACAAAGGAATGCACTAGGATAATGCAACATTAATACCCTCGCCTGAAACACTAAGCATGCAATGAAACACAGCTAATAAACTCACTATTTCTGGTGGTGTGTTTTATACTACCCTGCGGCAAAGTGCCCGCCCCTGTGTGTATTTTGTGTTGTGTTTTAATGTTGGTGTATTGTCACTGGTACATGGGATATAAACAGGTCTGTGTAACACGCGTGTTTAAAATGTATATTTGTATTTAGGCACAAGGATTGCACAGCACTTCATGTGTAAGTAAAAAGTAATAATATATGAGCACGGGGAATTGCACTTTATTAATTCACATGCAGTTGTACCGCAACTCCAATTAAATGATTGAGTAGCAGTAGAGTCACGGTACAGCTGCATAAAAGCATTTTCACATACTCTGGTTCACATACGCTGCACCTCTATGGTCTAGTGGTATGGTGCTGCACCTCTAATTTCATCGATTGAGAGCAATGTTGGGATATTTGAGAAACTGGTCCCAGAGGTAGCACCCAGTCATGGAAATAACTGTATTATAAAATAGTAAGTGTGCGATATTAGCTACATGAACCAGACTTTACTGCGCAGAAACCTCCCCATAGGTAAAACTGAATTTACTAGAAGTGTCTAACATTTATAGGAATAATACAATGTCGGTAATGCTTGAAGGGTCTAAATAATAATAAAAACCCCATTGTTTACTGTACTTGTTTTTCAAGGGGTATTTTTTGCATTTAACCACATGAGGATTCTCTATTACTTTCCTTTAAAAACTCCTTATCTGTAATACTTTAGCATTCTGCAAAGCATCATAATAAACTATTATAAAATGAATGAGTGCCTCTACAACCATGGTAGTTTGCTCTTTAACTAAACATTAACTTGACATTTTAATGCTATTCCTGGGACCAGACTCGGCGTGTATCTGAGCTGTGCAACTTGAAGTGCTGCATTCAGGGAATAATCAGACTTTCACCCAAAGCAACATTCTGTCCTTTACTACACTTCAGCTTTCTAATGACCTACAACAAGAGAGTCTTCAGGCAGACCTTCAGGACAGTTCATTCATACAGCCGCAGACTATGCATCAGTCAGAAATGGAACATTACGAGCAGCACCTGAGCTGGAGGCAGGACTGATGGGAAACTTAAAGGGCTCAATCGTTTTTAATTAACACAGAGAAGCCGAGCCATGTAGCGAGAGGTCGCACCGAGCAACTCGGGGGCAGGTCTGAAATATTTCTATTTTCTTTTGTTTGTGAAAAGGTTAAGTGAGTTTCCCACATACATTTCTCTTTCTCTCTGATAGAAATGCACGTCTCAATGTTTCAGCAAACAAACCTGCCCTTTTTATATTACCGACATTCATTTTCTTTAACTGGGTCTTTGAAAATGTATGATACGCCAGCAAATGCATGAACTAAGGTTAGAGAAACACACTGCCTGAAGAACTGCAGTGCACTTAACAGCACTCTTACGAATGCGATGCGAAATGCTCTTATAAAAATAGCACACTCATCTTACAATACCTTTCAATTATTATGCAACTTTCTTAAACACTAGGTTCTGTGGGTTACATCCTTCAATTCTGCGTTACTTCTACAATTACAGAAAACTAACAAGAGAATAAATATTAAAAGAGCAATTCAAAATAAATGACCTCCCCCTCCAAACCCACTCTGCCTTTCCCTGGTGAAGGAATTATTAGCTGAAACGTCTGCCTGCTTAGTTTATTCTAGTTTAAACTCTGGTTACAGTGAAACACGCTGCAGCAGCTTTATTCTCTCACTAAGACTGCAATCACACTTACACTGTCATATTTAACCCTACGAGGGCCTACAAATCTCAACTGAAATCAAAGGCTGTTACACTTAACACAACACCACAAGCCTTGGGCTCATTAGAATTATAGCAGAGTTGTTTGCTGAAATTATAATCACAATGCTATATTTGTTGTTACATTTACAATTATGCTGCAGTAATTACTTAATTATATTACTCTAGAAAGTAACTAAATGACTACACATGTTAATTATGTTCACTCTATTTATTCAAAATAACCAAACAATAATCACAGCTACAAACATACTGCAAACTTATTTTCTTTAAAGAATTGGAGTCCCCAAAAGTGGTTGAAAAGCCAATGATTGAATGACAAATAAATGTGTAATTGAACTGGAATGGATCAATGATTTGGTACAATTACAAATTTTGCAGGTGTGCCAATATTCAATTACAATTGCACTTACATTGTAATCACATTTAATTAGGAACTAAACAATACAATTGCATTTACATTGTAAAGCTCATTTAATTAGAAACTGCACAATACAATTGTAATTGACCTCCCGGTCTGAACACAACCTCAGAAAGGAATCCTTTTATTATCATCCCCAAAACAATACTGAATACGTAAACTTAACAGCCGTGGATTGAATTAATTTGTAAAGCAGTTGTCAAAAGGAAATGCGCTGGCAGCCACCAGTAAAGGGGTATTTCTATGGCTTTCTTTGTTAATTCCCTGCCCTCTGTGTGGTTTCTGTATAGCATCTGATTATTCACTCAATCAATAACCCCTAACTCTGTCACTCTCCATGGACTAGTGCTGGCGTACTCAAGCTTATGGTTTAATTCACAGCCCTAATAATTATGAGTGTCACTGTGTACAGTATTTACCCTGCACAGAAATACATTTCACAGGTGATTGAAGCCTGACTGTCAGACCAACCTGTTGAGAGAAACAGAAGGGGACTGAAGCATCTGGCTATCGTCATGCAAATGCACACTGATGGAGCATGCAGATAAAGAGGACACATGTCCACAATTCAACAGCAGTTAGTCAGATAACTGCTTGTTTTTTTGTTTTATGTTTTGTGTGGATGAAGTGTGAACATATTGAAACAAGCAAAATTTAAATATTATTGTTGTATTAATATTTTAGACCTGTTATGCACACGTAGCACAATCGTGTGGCTCATTTGGTAATGGTACAAGACTTTTTGACTGGCAAGATTAAAGAAGTCTGACAAAGTCCCAATGAAGTACCTGGGATGCTCTGCCTTCGAACAGCCAGCGCTCCCTCTGGTGGCTTTGAGGGGTTGGATGGTTTGGAATACGGTCCCTCATCTGAAAATAGAGAGAAAGCAAAGGGTTACCACTGATTTCACATAGTCATGTAGTGGCAGGACTGGCAGGACTCAATGATAACAATAAGAGATGTACAAGAGAGAAAGATCTGGCAGCAGCATCAGTACTGACCAGACAATTAAGAAAACATCTGCGATTTATTACTGAAAAATGGAAGAGAGGATTACAAACTTACAAGGATGAGTAAACAGTTTGCAAATTTGGCACATAATAATAATAAGCTAGGTGACTTGCATATTGACAAGGGCAAAGTACCAAATGCACAGACAAGCCAAGAACTAGTTGAGCACAGTGACTTAGACAAGGGATTAGCAACCCAGGCAAGTATACAGCCTTCTACCGGAGACAGAATTCAAGAGACTAGATTGAATTCAATTCCTAATGAAGGTGGAGCAACACTGCGAGACACAAAGTGCTCATCATTTCAAGCAGCAACACGCAGCTGCCCACACGCTGCACGATGATGCACCATCAAAACAATCAAGCGGCGCAGTGTGGTGCCAGAACCAGTTCATAGCCCCTAAGCAGAGAAGCATCGGGTGCCACGTGTCTATATCAGCATAGAGGGGTGAGACATCACTTTCAGAGGCATGTGCTGTATTACTGCACTGCCTAAAGCAACAGTGAGGGGAAAACAACACAGATGCCTATTACTTCCAATCTGAGTTGAGCAGATTTTCATGGGTTTCTCTAACGAGCAGCAATCATCATATTATAAACAGAGCTACAGGAGGTGGCGAGCGCTTGCTCATTTCTTCACCCTCTGACAGCAGGCTATTTATCATTTGTTCACTGGACAGCATGCTTAAGAAAATGTTTTTAAAAAGAGACAGTTTAGTGAATTAACAGCAGATTCTCAGGCAATTCAGGCCAAACTGCTCCTAAAGCACAGTCATTTCCAAGCAATAGCTGATGAGATACAGGGAGGATTTCAAATATATATAATCTGCTGACCTTCCAAAAAATTATCTATCCCTACTTTCATTCTAGGGTTTACTATGAGCTTTTTGCTAAAAGATAAATAATAATGAGCCACAGTGCATAGGTAACAAGCTCAGGTGATTATTAAACCAGGAATGGATCCAACTGCTATGCAATGGGAGTTGTACTTCCATCCCTGTGGTACACATATATTTCCTATATACTGTTCCTGATCTAGTATATACAGGGAGACAGTGAGAGAACCACAACGGTGAAACACATAAGTATTAAAAAAATAAAAAATAAATAAAAAAAACATTAGAAAACAACAGGCAACAGGGAGCAAGACTATTACAGCTAAAATTAAAAAAAAAAACAGCTCACCCCTCACATACAATGTGATCGAAATGGGTGCCACCAGTCTGAACTAGAACTAGACGTGAAATGCTTTGCATCCCTGTGCTAATGCATCAAGCCTCACGGTGCTCCTGAACAGGCTCTTTGACTGAATCACATGCCAGGGAGAACACTGTCCGTGCTGAGCACATTCAAACTTATTTCTGAAAGCATAACATAGCCCATGTCCATCGGGTTTTTTTTAACAAACTAAAAATAAAGCAAAGGGCCATGTCTTTTTTCCCCTTTATCTTTTGCATGACAATGTTGTTGTTACTCCCTTAGCAAAGTTACCTGCAGCAAACCTGAAATACAGCCAGCTCCGATCCAGGAACACAGAACAGAAGATGATTTACCTTTCCGAGTGTGCTGTCAGCAAACTTAATAACATTCATCATCACCCAGTATGGGCTGAAACAACGTCAGGACTGAAACACACCTGTGGCAGAGCGGCAGCCTGCATCCAATTCAGAGGCTGAGAGACACACTCCATCATCACGATCATTAACAACTCCAGCTAATCCCTGGTGCTCAATGAGGGGCTCGCAAGCATGCTTTCCTGAATGCAGCTTCATTCAATGACAACCATAAATGGACAAAAGCAAGGTTGGTCATGAATAATAAAACAAGCCCACCTTGAATGTTTGTACTCAAGCTGATATCCCTGCATACACAAACACACGGCATCCTATAACCTCACTAATGATTTTCATCTGCTCATTAGACAGGGGGCGGACCCTGGTGTAGTTTGTACAGCCAGGGCAGGGCAGTGACTCCTGATCCCCGCACAGCTGGTGATGCCTCAGCTCTTCCACACTGCCGCTGTGAGAGGAGGAAAAGCACATATATATTCCAGCTCTTCAAAACCAAGCAAAATTCCACAAGCACAGCCCTACCCCCCCCCCCCCCTTCTCATATACAGTAAAGCAAATTACCTCAGGACACAAAAAACAACCCATGTGCTGTAGATGAAACAAATTCTCATCCATAGCACTGTCACATTTCTTTTAACACTAGTGATGGAAAACTTTTTAGAACTCAAAGCTGTAAATTCAAAACACAATTACTGTACGAGAAATGCAAGCGGTACATGTCCAATTACACCTTAAACAGCAGACTACTTGAACAGTGTCCCCGTGCCTGTCAAAAAACATACAGCGTTTCTTATTTCAAGAATCAGTTGTACTTACCAACTTCATCACGAAAAGCACGGCTCGTGCCACATAGGAATGCCATGCCAGGTCCCCTAGCAGGCTAGGCTTATCTGCTGCTTGTCTACTCGATGGCAGCTCACTGGGAGTACCAGAGCATTCAGAAACCAGCCCCTGAGCTCCTGTCTTATTCCCAGCTGTCTTGCTGAATCCTCACAGATCAGAAAGCAGAAAGCTAGCTACCATAGCTCAATAACACGCACCTGTACTGCAACTAGCCTGGGAAACCCTTTCAGCTGAGTGGCTGAGTGTTTTTTTAATTTAGCTTATATGCTAAGCAGGAAGGCATCTGGCAGTCGCTCCGCATTTCCCATTTAAACACGCTCCTGGCGCCCCGTGCAGAGAGGGGTTAGGAGCAATGGAATTCCAGTCAGTGCAGTATTACTGATCAGCTGACCGGGTAGCTGGCATTTACACAGCCTGCTCCTACAGAACTAAGTCATGAAGCCAGGCCATTCAATACAGAGGCGTATGCAATGCTCAAACATAACACTACACATGTGTACCAGGTCAATTCATTCACAAAAACAGAAAGAAAAAAAAACAAATCACTCCCTACAGCATGTTTCCCTAGACTAGCAACACTGCCTGTGCTGTGAAGTGCCCTGAAAGAGCACTGATGCAGCGCTGTCAGTTCATACAATGCCCAACCATGCATATCACATGTAGAAAAGAGGAAGGGAGGAACATTTAATTAGGGCACACACTAGGAAAAAAAAAAGTTTATAGCAGCTCTCTCCTGCATTTATATGATCATCACAGGAAAAATATTCTCCGTACCACCAGAGTGTTGGGATTAAAAGCTCTTAAATTTTACATGCGCTGTACCAGCTGGTATTCATGCAAGGCCACTTTCTGTCACACTAAGTCAAGCATGCTTCCTGGCCTTTTGAGGTGTGGGAGACAAGAGAAGGCAAAGTGGATGGTGGGGTGGGCGTAATCTAGTTCAGGTATTACTTTTTTTTTTTTTTTATTGAAGCAATGAAACCTCCACTCTGATCATTAAGCACACAAGTAATGTACATTTTCACTGCCGAACATAACATACAGTACATTTACAAAACAACTAAGTTCATACTGGTTCCCCATCACTCCAAGTTACCTTTTTAGCGCTTTTCTAACCCTGTAATGTCCAGACATGTCTGAAATGAGTAAAGCTACTTCCTGTAACTAAATTCCTTTTCCTGTCCAGCAACACAATGTACTGATATGAAAAATTCTGGCTTGCGAGGCTGGATTTAAAGTATAATAATATAGAGGGGTGGCTAAGCATTGCATCAGATTTGATACTGAAATGGGCACTACAGGGTTAAAGAAATGTAGGATTATGTTCCTCAGAGAGGGCAGGACAATCACTGGAACAGCACAGTGCTTGTCAAGTACGAGGTTCAGGTCAGAATGCGGTTTGTGGAAGTGGAATCAAAGGCTTACTTAAGTTACTAGAACTACATTTTACGATGTACTGGAGAAACGGGAAATAAACCTTTGAATAAAAACACAGAGATAGTGACAAATGTTTTGAACAGCCCTCACAGAAGTTTCCCATAGTAAAATCATAGCATAGTGTAGTAAAGCACAGTGAAAGAATGGTAAAGCACAGGTACAGCGAGAATTGTAAAGCCCAGCAAGGTATGGTAAAACATATTAAAATACTGAACATATTCTCTTTGATGATGTCTGGGAACAGCTGCTGACCTTGTGCTAATCTATTTACTTTATTCTTGTCTGGATTTAGGAAGGCTAATGCATGCTGTTTGGAATTCACAGCAATATATTCCACGAGTGCAATTATAAACTAAATATATGCTGTATACTACACTTTAAATGTGCTTGGATTGTAAAATAAGCACCCACAGATTGAAATTCACAGCTGGACATGTCAGTAACCAGCCCAAGCACATTCATACACAAGCCTCATAACATCAGTGCCTGATAGAAATAAGGGCTAAATGTGTCTAATATCTAATTGATCAGAAGTGTGCCATTGGCAATGCTGCTCAGCGAGGCAGAATTTGGATCTACAGGTAAGTGTTAAGGTTAAAATGTGAAAGGCTGAATGTCCAGGTATAACATTGTGAGATTATTGGATTATAGCCCAATGCAATCTGAAACGTCTAGCAGAGGCTGGGAATGTAGTATAGAAGCTTGATGCAAAAGCAAGGCAGTCGTTGTGTTCACCATGTAGATTGTGACAGACAGACACACAGACCTCTGTGTGGAACCAGCGACCAGAGAACTGCAGGACTACTTCGTCCCTCCTAGTGATAGAGAAAGTGAAAGGGAAGAGACTGCTACGCGCTGAAATAGAGATCCCTTTCTAGAACTAGCTTGTTTTAGTTAAATAAACAAGCATGTCTGGGTGATTAATAGACTCGTCGGTAAACTAATGGATCTGTTGATGCAGTAGAAAACAGGACAGTTGCTATCTAGGTGCCCCCTTGCCTTGATTACAATAATAAAGATCTACACTGCAGCCCGGCAAACCTTCTTTTCATTTGCAGTGACAGCTGGTGGACTGGGCTGTGGCTGACGGGACTGATTACACATCATTCTCATTACAGCACATCATTAAAAATCCATCGCAACACTGAAGAAGCAACACAGACATAATTCAGAGACCCAATAACCTGAGGCCAGCATGGTCTGAACATTGCTTATGGCAAGCGAAAAAGCTCTTGAGCAAAACAAGAGAGAAAGGAATAGAACCGTGATTAGAGGTCATCAGTGTTTGGTAAAGGTCAGCCACCAAGGTAATGCCCAATAATCAGGGTTTTATTGAGATTAGAAACGGCTAAGAACTGCCTTTATTGTTATTTCAGTGTAAATGTAAACCTCTGCTGTGCATGCCTATAAAAGGGTTGGAAAACACAATCTTACATTTTGTTAATAAACCACACAAGATGATAATTAGACTGCCAGTGTTTTCTTTTACAGGACTCCCCAAGCTGACTTCTCTGTCTATAACTAAGTGACTCAATAAGAAACACTTCAGTCGAGAGGAATCAAATTCACTGGCATCACTAATTGCTCTGGAGTTTGCAGTCATACTGTATACTGCATACAATGTCAACATGGAACACAGAATAACCAGCCTCCCAGTTAACAGATCATCTGAACCTGATTGACGCTTATTCTGTGTTAGTCATACAAATCCACAGATTTATTCAGGCTCCAATCAGAGTACACTGTACATGCAGCGAGGTTTCTCAGCATTGTGAACTTGTATTTGCCATAGAAATATTTGAATGGGGCCTCAATCTATCCAGGGCAATACCAGTTTATGGGATTGACAGTGTGATTCTTCTTTCACATTTGACAATGCATCTTTGAACCACAGTAGTAACGGGCCGTGCAGCCTTTCCATAATGCAGCCGCAGTTCCTCTGCTAATGCCTGAAAGAATCCTGAGTGGCAGGTGCAGTTTCAGTGCCACTATAACGTGTCAATCAAACCTACAGTGAAAGCTTTAAGACCTGAGATGATCAGAAGCTCCAGAATAAATCTACACCCCTGAATCAATCCCTGCCAGATCGGAGCGGACAAGAGAGAGGGCATAAGCCTCTGCTGTAAATAAAAAAAACGCCCAACATAAAGCAAGCACCAAAGTATTATTTTCATTAGGAGACAGAGTAATTACATTTCACAGAAGCATTGTCCTTAAATCTTTCACATCAAACCTTTTCTTTAAAATATGAATATCGTTATAATCTGGCACCTTTGCTTCTCTGAAGGCTATTTGTTATGCTGTAAAAGGATGTTCATAATAAAGTATTGCAATATTAAGATGGTTGAAGCAGTTACTGGAACAGTCGGTGCCTCAGGAATAGTTTTTTTATTTCTTCACTCCCCTCACATGCATTCTGTGAGGCGAGCTGGGGAGTTGAACGCAGACCGCAGGCTTCCTCTCGGCCTCTGTCTGTCAACTTCCTCTTCATGGTTCACAGCCAACCTTCCAGTAACTTTCTGTTTTAGCACTGTCCTTCTTAGAGAGCAGCTGTGGCTCCAAGGGCTGGGAGCCGACGTATGGGAGATGTGTTTTGGAAACAGAGATGCACTCGATTAGAGTCAGATGCTGTTGGGTTTATACCAGAGTCTGGATCTAGACTGGTCAAAATTCAAAATCCAAGCTAAGCAATGTTCATTTATGTATACAGTATATTAGAAACTTTATGTAGCAAGAAAACCAATGTGTGTGTGTATATACCCTCTCAATACATATAGACGTGTTTATCCGTTTACTATATTGTTAACTCATGATCTTAATTCACTATCGTTACTCTTTCTGATATTTGACGTGTTGAGTAAGCAGGCGCAATGTGGGATTTCTGTAATAAGGTCAGTACACAAAGGTGTGCAACATTGATCTCTTTCCCACCGAAGCAGAGTTGGAATGGAAAAAATCTGAAATTACCGGTTCTCCCCCCAGGTGCACCCCAAGTGGCTATTTTTATACTGGCTTCATTACAGAAATCCCACCTTGCTCTGGCTTGATCATTTTTTTCTGTTGTGTTTTATCTGCAGTAGTAGTCTGTCCATAGAGCGTCCTTAATGCAGCTTCCCTTAGATCAATAGTAACCCATTATTCTGAGTGCAGATCTTCATCATTACATAGGATGCTTGTTTTCTGAAGAGCACACAGTAACTGTCGCATCATTTCAAGCAGGAGAATGATTTTTGTTCTTATTAATCAATAGCCACATGATCTCTCATGACGGTGATGAGTTTCTATTCCATGATAAGTGACCGTAATATATGAGGCTGGGGATCTGATTGGTTAGCCAACTGGCCAATCAATCAATCAATCAATCAACTGCAATGTAGGTGAAATATCTAGCAGCTGGAGGGAGAAGCACTGAATCCAGGAGTAAGGGCATTACAACATAGTAATGTTGGTATAATCCTGCCTAAAGGCAGCATTTAGTTTTGTTGTTGTTTTGGCCACTGTTTCTTTTGCTTGTCTTCCTGTGATGCAACTTGTGTCAGGACCAAATTCAATTCAATTGACCAACAATTGTTATTATGACAGAAATCCATCTAGAGACTAAATACTTCTACAGTACGCTTTTTAAAAAGGCCAATAATAACAAAAAAAAACAAAAAACATTACAAATCTATTCAAACTAACAAGTGTGCTGAATGATATACAAGTGTGTCAAATTCACTATGTGATAACAGGTTTACTTTGGTTTTACTTTCACACACACACACACACAAAAAAAAAAAAAAACCTTTGTGGAAAAAAAAGACCTTGACAACAATGTCCACAGCAGAATTTACACTCAAATTCAGTTACATCTTATACTACCAGATGGCACTGAATGAAATCAAAAAGCTAATGTATATATTTTTTTGTTAATGCAAAATTAATCACATAATGTAGCACACCATATACATCATATGCACATGGTAGCGTGCTGCTGGTGTAATAACACACTAGGAGGTGTTAGTCCAGTTTTCAGCGCCTGTGTAATTTATTAAAAGGCCATTTGACAGGCCAAGGAGCCGCCCAGGACAAGCTTCATACAGGTCCCTGGGAGCATCTCCCCCATGCTCACACACCGGTGCCTAACTTGACAGCTAAAAGGTGGCTCCATTTCCTAAATTATTTCCAGAAACAGAAAAAGTGTTTGCTTTTTGCAACACCTACGAAATGTGTGTGTATCTGTCGGAAATGGAAAGGGCTTGGTGTGGCAGTGCTGATTTGAATCTAGTTAGAATGCTTTGGCATCTTCATCGAATTCAGAAAGAACAAAGCCGATGTAAAAAAAATAATAAAATTAATACATCTGGAAAATCTCATGATGTGAATTCTGAATCTGGACACTGCGGTCTGTCCCCTACAGGACAGACCGCATTGCTGGGTAATGAGACACAGCCACAGAATGTTGGACAGGCAGATAACAAGGTGGGCTCGATTCCAAACAAGCAGGCGGTGAAACAGCAGAAAGACATTATCCTACCGATAACACAAACATTCCAGTGGAGCCTCCTGATGTGATTTAGCTCTAAATGTATCCGTGCTGTCAGCAAACACGCTTCACTTGGAATCCCGCTCTTTAACAATAACACAAAGCACATGCATAAACCTCTTTTGTTTAATGATGCTAAATGAATGTGTGTTGCGAGTGCCGTCCCTGTGTAAACAAAAACATCCTGTTTGTTGCTGGCATTCGCAAGGATGGAATAAATGAGGTGTTTATGTGTTGTGGAGATCAGCATAATCTGTTCAAACAGCCAGGGATCCCAGTGTAAGCAGAGGAAATTATGTTCAGTCTATTTAATACCCTCTGAATCTTTTTTCCATGAAAGTGAATGTATTCTGGCTTTGTTGTTTAAACTACTGTATCTTCATGTGGACTAGACTTGATATAGTAGGTAACACTTCACATGAAGTGTCTCTATAATTACTATGCATAGTTACAATTTACTTAATGTGTAAATCTTTTTGCACGATATATGTAAGTACACAATTGTATCACAAAAGGGTTAGGGTTAGGTTTAGAGTCTTGATTAAGGTTATATCATGCAAAATAAATGTACATATTAAGTACATTGTAGCAATGCATAACATTATAATTATGTGCAAGTACACACATGTATTTATTAAGTAACAGTAATTAGAGACATGTCATGTAAAGTGTTACCCAATAGCGATGCTTGCAATAGCTGCCTCACGAGATAGGACCTTCAATTCATTGTATATTCTTCCTAAAAAACTTCAGAGACCTTGTTAATCACAAGGCTGCTGCTGCCCAACAGAAGATTGGCTAAGTGCTTTAAAATCTCATGAGATGCCTCAGCAGAAACTCTGATCTGTTTCCCCAAGACTGGAGAAGCTTACCTCAAGCATGGGGCTCATGACAAGACTGGAGAAGCTTGTCAAGCATGGGGCTCATGACAAGACTGGAGAAGCTTATCAAGCATGGGGCTCATGACAAGACTGGAGAAGCTTACCTCAAGCATGGGGCTCATGACAAGACTGGAGAAGCTTATCAAGCATGGGGCTCATGACAAGACTGGAGAAGCTTATCAAGCATGGGGCTCATGACAAGACTGGAGAAGCTTATCAAGCATGGGGCTCATGACAAGACTGGAGAAGCTTACCTCAAGCATGGGGCTCATGACAAGACTGGAGAAGCTTATCAAGCATGGGGCTCATGACAAGACTGGAGAAGCTTATCAAGCATGGGGCTCATGACAAGACTGGAGAAGCTTGTCAAGCATGGGGCTCATGACAAGACTGGAGAAGCTTGTCAAGCATGGGGCTCATGACAAGACTGGAGAAGCTTATCAAACATGAGGCTCATGACAAGACTGGAGAAGCTTGTCAAGCATGGGGCTCATGACAAGACTGGAGAAGCTTATCAAGCATGGGGCTCATGACAAGACTGGAGAAGCTTATCAAGCATGGGGCTCATGACAAGACTGGAGAAGCTTATCAAGCATGGGGCTCATGACAAGACTGGAGAAGCTTGTCAAGCATGGGGCTCATGACAAGACTGGAGAAGCTTGTCAAGCATGGGGCTCATGACAAGACTGGAGAAGCTTGTCAAGCATGGGGCTCATGACAAGACTGGAGAAGCTTATCAAGCATGAGGCTCATGACAAGACTGGAGAAGCTTGTCAAGCATGGGGCTCATGACAAGACTGGAGAAGCTTATCAAGCATGGGGCTCATGACAAGACTGGAGAAGCTTATCAAGCATGGGGCTCATGACAAGACTGGAGAAGCTTATCAAGCATGGGGCTCATGACAAGACTGGAGAAGCTTATCAAGCATGGGGCTCATGACAAGACTCTCTTGCTCTCTCTCTCATGTAAAAAAAACACAACCTCCAAGCTTTTCAACTCAGAACAATTTAAAAAACACAACCTCCAAGCTTTTCAACTCAAAACACTGAAGCAGGCATGAGCTGAAACATTATGGGGAGGCAATGCAAGCTTGTTTAGATTTGCTTCACTTTATATTCTTTCAAGATCTGACATTACGAATAGTAGCTACAGTACCTGATAGAGTCTAAAGATGTTGGAAAAATAGAAAGACTAAAAAATGCTAATGAAAGTTATACAAAATTTACATATTTAATGCCCTCTATTCCCTTATAAAAGATTACCATAGCAAAAGAATAGCAAAGTTTAATAAAGCACAGGGAAATCATGGTAAAGCATCAGTAAGCACTGGATAGCTCAGAGAGGTATGGAAAGTATATTTAAAAAAAAAAAAAATGGCAAACTATAGTAGACTATAGTAAATGCAGAGTATAACCATGGGAAAGGCACAGGAACATTGCTAAATTACTGTGAAGATTTAATAAACTTGTATAACTAAACAAACAGAAACAAATACTGCACCCTTTCATATGCAGTGCTTTGAAGTCACCGTCTCAGATACCAAGTCCTTATCACTAAACCAGTACACAGTGCATTGCAATTGTGCACCATTAGCAGTCTCTGCTCGGGAAGCTTGAGTAACTGTAAATAGGTTTGATAAAGAGCTCACTTGTGGGTATGTTTACTCTATCATCATTCACAAAATGTGAAGTCCCAAACAATAATAATAATAATAATAATAATAATAATAATAATAATAACAACAACAACAACAACAACTCACAAAGCTTAAATCACATTATAAATTAAAAAAATATATATAGGACAATCAATTAACCAAATCTGCCACAGTTAAATGTAATATTATAAATAAACTGTGAATGGATTTCTTGAAACAGCTGTGTTTGTCCTGGTATTTCTACACCACCACCTCATACAGATGGTGTTCAGTGAGTATGAAATGGTGTCCCCTGAATGCCTGCATGGTCTCTGAATAGAAGATGGCAGCAGGGACAGCTGCTTTACAGCCAATACAAATCCAAGCGTATTTCAATGAAGTTACACTTCAGAATAAATCACTGTAGATTGTTCTAAGTGAACACTGACAGCTCTTGATATTTCTTAGGGCACTCAATAATGCATCTTCAACTTGTTTGCCAACAAACAAGACAGGTTGCTGAGTTTGACACAGAATAAAACATTAATTGCACTTGTATGCCGCGGTTCTGATTAATCAGAGAGAGAGAGCTGACCTGCTGAGCCAAGCTGATACAAATAGCTGTCATTAAAATATTTATGGAATTAACAAGTGCTTCAGACTGTAAATCTGAAATGCTCCATCCATACAGGGCTGCTTATTAAAACAGCATGCAGGTGGTGCATCCAGTAAAGGTGCTCAGCGTGGAGTGCAGGATGCGCCCTATAGCCTGGCTATGTCACTGCCGACCATGACTGGGAGTTCCTGAGGGGTGACGCACAACTGGCCAGGGATCGCCCAGGTAGGGAGGGCTCAGGTCAGCAGGGGCATCCACGGTTCAGCGCGCACCAGCCCCCCCAGTGGCCGATAGTGCGCCTGCGGGTCTGCAGTGGAGCAATCAGATCTTTGTTGTCATCTGGCGCTACAGGTCTGGCGGCCTCACTGTGGATCCGACGTGCGAAAAATGATGGACTGGAGGAGCACGTTTTGGAGGATGCGTGTTTCAGCCTCCGTTCCCCGAGTCGCCAGGGGGTTGCAGCGGTGAACCGGGATACAAATAACAATTGGGCATTCCAAACTGGGGAGAAAACCGGGGGTAAAAAACCCATTGGCGATGACTAAATAATAATAAAAAAACAACAACATGCAGACACAAAAGAAACACAAACCCACTGGGTCACTGTGAAAGCGTGCGATCATGGGTTTTAACATCCTACAAACGTGGGTTCAGACTGCAGCTACATATAACAAATTAGTCTTTTGTAAAATAGTACCATTTATCTGTTTGCGGTTTGCAATGAAACAAGGGCTACTTCTTAGTTTTCTAACAGCAGCTTTCTTGTTTATGACGTAGGACACACCCACAGTTCATTACACAGGGATGCTCTGAGGTTAGCATTCCAGATGAGCTGAAGAACCCATGTGCAGAAATGACCTCAAAACAACACCTTTGAAGCACACATGCTGCCAGTGTACCCAGTACCTGCAAGATGAAGCGTCTGTGACACTTCCTGAGTGTCATAAAATATGTATACAGTATTTATTAACTGGGATTAAGAAAAACACAATCTCAATACACAAGCAAATCTCAGACAACACACACACACAAACAATCTCAATGCACAAGCAAATCTAATACAACATACACACAATTTCATTGCACAAGCAAATCTCATACAATACACTCAATCTCACTGCACAAGCAAATCTAATATAACACACACAATCTCATTGCACAAGCAAATCTCATAACACACACACACACACGAAATCAGGGCCAAAAAGCAATTTGCACCATTTTTTGCGAAAGAAAAATAAATGTGTTAATGATATATAACATCCTTTTTTTATTACTTTTACTGAAAAAAAAAAGCAGCATTTTGATAAATTTGGCACTAAACGCCCTATACACTGGAAACATTCCAATAAAAATGTACACAACAAAAATTAAAGGTAATTTGACACATATTCAAAACACCATATATTTTGTGGTATATATATATATATATATATAAACACTGCCGGTTTTTATTAATATAAACGAAATTTGTGTGTTTTTCGTTTGTAATTCAGATATCACCATGCAAAAACCCCTTTGGATACAACATGAAGTATTGTTCCCAAACAACACCTTGTGGAACACCATGCTCCCACTTTCCAACCCACATCCCTAATACAAAGCTTGCACCAGTACCAGACTGATGCATTACCACAAGCCAAGCTCAAGCTCACATTGCAGCAGAATCAATGATATGCACAAGCAGGAATAAGCACTGTACCTTTAGTCACTTTTCGTAGGATCTGACAGCGACACCTGAAAGAGACAGCTATCATTCTAGCTGATGGCACGGAGGCACAGTGCTTTTAAGGCTGTGCCCTGGTGGATGCAGCAGAAGCATCAGAATTCCTGGCACATATTGGGAGAAAGGCAGTCCCACTGGGGAGTGACAGAGCTTCATTCCTCTTGGCAGATGCAGAGTTCAGCTTTATGTCATGTGGCAGAGCTTTGTCTTTCACAAGACCATCCAAACAGCTGATCCATGCTTTGCAAATCTTTTTTCCTCGCCTTATTAAAAAAAGGTGTCTTTTTCCTCACGTGCTGAAAGACAGCAACGGCAAGCTTGCACAGCTCAGCAGATCCTCTGCTCCATCGTCTTAACAAAGCTGTTAAACTTGCACGTGATCATGAAAAGCAATCTGAGCTGCTGTTTAGCTTTACAGCTCCGAGACAAAGTGGTTCAATTTCATCAGCGGCTTTACCAGCCAAGGAGAGCCTGATGCCCTTGATTGTGTAAGGAACATACCCATCTAATATAATGAAGACATCCAGAGTGCGGTGGTTCATTTTCTTTTGCAAACTCAGTTAATGGATGTCTTTTATTGTAATTAAAAACTTTTTTTTTTTAAGTTACTAAAAGAAATGCCAACTGGTCTGCCTAGAGGTCAAACAAGGTTAACGAGAATGGAGGTGCTAACAGCGTCTCTTCTATTCATCTCTTATATTTAAACACTGCTTTTCATACCTACAGCAGCTTCTCATCCGGTACACTAACCTGCAGTCAGGTGTGTATTTGATGTACAGCACCTGCCGCAGTCATGGTTTAGTGCACTTAGTGATAATGCTCCCAGGCTGTGGAACTCATCACCTTATTAGAGATATTTAAGTCAAGATTAAAGACTTGCTTTTATAGTTTAGTCTTTTTAACCTGACTGTTGTTGGTTTGCTTATTTTTGTAATCTTTTTAAAAATATATAATTCTTATTATATTTCCTGTATTCTTTAATTGTTTCATGTATAATTATTTATTATTATTATTATTATTATTATTATTATTATTATGGCCGCATGAGACACAAATTTTTGGGAAACTCAGTGGGAATATATAAATAAAAAATAAATATAAAATCAACTGAAATAAATTAATGCAAACAGCTAAGAATCAGCCCACCAGATTTTTTTTTTTACTTTAGTCAGTAACAATACAGTATATATATATATATATATATATATATATATATATATATATATATATATATATATATACATACACCATACCTCTTGATGGTATGGACAGAATAAATATAACATTCAAATCAAAAGATAGAGTTAGGTACACATCGCTGTCCGAATTCCATACAGAGCGCACTCCTTTATACGGAGGCTGGACAAGCCTATGTTTCTCTGTATCCTTCTGCAGAAACTTTGTGTTTTTTTTAGGCTGGTTTGTACTTCAATCCAGAGACTGTCATTGAGGGTGACTCTAGCTGGTTCCACGAATACAGCAAGATCGCAATACAGAGATAAACCAGCCTTCCTACTGGGCTGTAGTGATTCATTAATTCAGTACAACTAAATAATTAGGCATTATTACATATTCTGTAATTACAATTGTTTGACATTTCCCATTTAAGATTAAATTATGCTGATTTTCACACTGCAAGTCTCTTAAGCTGAAATATTGAATTTACATGAGCATTTCAACAGTGGAAAATCCAGGCATACATTCTTAGTTCATGGACTTCCTAAAACTTGCTCTTTTATGAAATGTTGCAATTATATAAAAGTTGCATTTCATCATGCATCGCACAAGGAATAACATTCTCTCTCAAAGTAATTTATTACGAGAACATCAGGTACCGGTTACCATGAATTAGAAACCTTAAAAAAAACGTCACGCACTCCCACATTGTGCAGTGACTGACAGTGAAACACTGGGGCAGAGCAGTGGAAATATTTCATACATGGCTCTTGTTTTATAAAAAGAAAACTCGTTGAGTGCTGTGATTATTTCACTCCTGATTGTGGCTGTGGACAAGCCACTAGGTTATTTTGTGGAAAAGATACAGCACTCCATAAATGTTCACGCTATATCCTGTATATTGTATCCAATACTGTCATTATCAATGCCAGGCCCAGTTCATTTACCAACTGATCTCCTCCAGGGTCCATTACTGAAGAAAGACATCAGTTTAAAACTGCCATGGACTGCCACTGAAGTGACAGGCTCAGCTGTGCAGTTCAGCCTCTCAGAACACAGGACTTGAGGGAGAAGGGAAGCGATATTTTAGATAAGAGACGATTCTGCTTGATGACAGGATATCCGAGTGCAGTGGAGGATTTTTACTTATATTTATTGCATTTATATAGCGTTTTTTATTCAGAAGTATCGCAAAGCACTGTACAGTACATAGCAGAAAAAAAAACAAACCACAATACATTTGTATAGCATGTCACACATACAACTGCCACAGTCAGACCATTTAAATAACATATTTAAATAACAGTGTACACAATACAAAATCAGCAATTTTTAAGTTACATTAAAACCCACTAATAAGAAAGCCATTTTATAAAAGTGTGTTTTTAGTCTTGACATTGTAATATTCCCAGCTTCCCTGACAAATGAAGGCAGAGCAGTCCATAATTTTGGAGCTCTACAAGGAAAAGCCCTCCCTCCTCCCGTGTTGCTTTTGTTGACCCTCGGAATAACCAGCAGCCCTGCATTCTGTGATCTCGGAGTGCGGTTTGGAAGATACGGGGTCACTAACTCCTGCAAATAACTGGGTGCTAATCCATTCAGGGCTCTGTAAATTAAGAGCAAAATCTGTGTAAAGAGGCCAAAACAGGGGTAATATGTTAACTTTTTCTGGTTTTAGTCAATTTTCGCGGCGGTATTCTGAATAAGCTGGGATACCAAACGATTTGGCACACCGGAAAAAAAGTGCTTTACAATAATCAATTCTAGATGAAACATTAGTCTCTCCACATCAGATACAGAAATAATTGGTCTAAGTTTGGCTATATTTGTCAAATGCTAAAAAAATACTTTAATAACTTCCCCAATATGAGTCTCAAATGATAGATCAGGGTCAAAGATGCTCCCCAGATTCTTAATTTCTAGTTTAAATTTCGATGAGAGACTGCAAGGGTGACACTCATGTAGTCCCACATTTTCTTTTAGTTGGTTCTGTGATCCCACTGGCATAACCTCTGTTTTATCTGAATTCAACATTCGAAATTTCTGTGACATCCAATGCAAGCAGCTAATAACACCCAATTCCTGGCTTTAGGGACAAATACAGCTGGGTATCATCAGCACAGCAATGCAAGTTCACTCTGTGTCTGCGGATAATGTCACCCAATGGTAGCATACATAATGAAAACAGCAAGGCACCTAGAATGGAGCCCTGTGGTACAGCACAGACAACATCCGATAATGCCGCTTTTACCTCCCCAATAGAGACTAACTGAAACCTATCAGACAGAGGTCAGACAGTCCCACTGTGCTTTCAAGACATAGGATGGAATGGTCTACAGCAGGAGTGGCCAACCCATGTTCCTGGAGAGCCTCAATCCTGGTAGGTTGGAGATTGGCCCATAGTTATTGCTGGTGTTTGTTAAGTATAGGCTTTACCACAGAGACCTTAAGAGCTGAGGGAACTGTACCAGAGGAAAGGGAACCATTTATAATGTTTAAAATGTGGGTATTAATAACACCAAGAACATCTTTTAATAGTTTTGTAGTAATAGGATCAAGAGAGCATGTAGTAGCTCTCATATGTTGAACTAGCTCTGTCAGTTCCTGCAAGGTAATCAAAGAAGAAAAAACATAATAGCCTTAAGAGGTGTCGCTGGTCAAAAGTCATCTTAATAGAAGGTGTCTGTGGAATCTCATTTCTGATGTCAAGTATTTTATTTTTAAAGAACTGTAACAGCTTCCTCTCTCTCTCTCCAGCTTTCTCACAAAACATCTAAATGATAATTAGGCTTTACAAAATGACATACTGAAAGTCAACCAGTTTCCACCAAAGAAGTGCTCCCGCTCCGAAAGGTTTTGTCCTAGTTTTTCACTTGAGTCTTTTTCTATTATCTTCCCTTCTTCTTTTATTCGGCTAACACTATACCAGCAGCCTCTAGTGGATAAAAAAAATGCAAGAAAATGAAACATTAAAAGATAGAACCTTTGAGGCCTGTTTCTCACTTTAGCTCCCCCTCAGCACAGGTTATTATTATTATTATTATTATTATTATTATTATTATTATTATTATTATTATTATTACTATTACTACTACTACTACTACTACTACTACTACTAATAATAATAATAATAATAATAATAATAATAATAATAATAATACTATGTAACACAATTTTTGTTCCTGGGTAGTAAGTGTTATTTCCTAATTGCTTATGCCTCAAAAGTATAGAAAATGGCTATTATTCCCCACAAACTTTGCTTTTGTGACCAGGACAGTGATATTTCAAAATATCACTATTTCCAATGGGAAAATGGGCAAATGTGTGTCTTTTCGTTCACATAAAGTCAGAAAAAAACAACATATGAATCAAAATTAACATGTATTTATACTAAAGTAATACAAAAATGACTACAAAAGATTTAGAAGTGAGTAGTTTTTTGAGATTTACGATTATACTGTATTTACAGTATAATTAGTATATTAGGAAATAACACTTACTACCCAGGGACAAAAAAAAAAAAAAAAAAAGTGTTACACAGTGTAATAATAATAATAATAATAATAATTTTTTCTGAATGCACTGCCATTTATGATTCTAGATTTCAGCGTCAGTAATTTTACTGGAATAGGGCTGACTACTTGACAGAACGGTTTTCTGATAATGTTTGCTCCGACATCATGATGCACAACATGAAACCCTACCTGAATAAAGCAAGCTAAACAAACATCACTCACAGGTACAGCACAACAGCTCCCCTGTGCGAGCTGCACTAAAGAAACAAGAGGTACAGCACAACAGCTCCCCTGAGGGCTGCAGCTAAAGAAACATTACATCACTACAGCTTGAGCGAGCACAAAGAAACAGCACAACAGCTCCCCTGTGCGAGCTGCAGCTAAAGAAACAAGAGGTACAGCACAACAGCTCCCCTGAGCGAGCTGCAGCTAAAGAAACAAGAGGTACAGCACAACAGCTCCCCTGAGCGAGCTGCAGCTAAAGAAACAAGAGGTACAGAGTCTCATCACTCAGTAAAAACTCGAAAAACTACTCACTTCTAAATCTTTTGTAGTCATTTTTGTATTACTTTAGTATAAATACATGTTAATTTGGATTCACATGTTGTTTTTTTCTGAGTTTATGTGAACGAAAAGACACACATTTGCCCATTTTCCCATTGGAAATAGTGATATTTTGAAATATCACTGTCCTGGTCACAAAAGCAAAGTTTGTGGGGAATAATAGCCATTTTCTATACTTTTGAGGCATAAGCAATTAGGAAATAACACTTACTACCCAGGAACAAAAATTGTGTTACATAGTGTAATCAATGGCCCATTTCTTGAGCTTCAGCTACAGTACTCAGCAGGCATTCAATAGGAAGTAGGGCTGTTTGTGTGTGTGTGTGTGTGTGTGTATCACCATTAGACTCAAAACAAAGTGCTATCGGATATTCTTACATTTATATATCACTGGTTAGTCCTGCATTGTGAGGCTGGCCCTGTTCTGGATGCATTGAAACAGAATAAAAAAAGGTCTTCAAGGACAGACAGGCTACATGGTTATTGATTTAATCAAATCTAGCAAGAAAATAAAGAAATAACACTTGAACTGAAAACTACCATCCTTACATACTGTGTACAGTATGTTTAAGTCACTTTATTTTAAAGTTTAATTTATGTAAGATTTTACCAGGAAGAAAACAAACAAACAAAAAAAACATGGAAGAAAATGAAAATAAGCCTTTGTGAAGAATGACCATGAAATAACACTGCAGTTCTACCTAAAGTTTGATACAGCATCAAAACTACCAGTTCATGCTATACACAATGTACACTTAATGCAAGTAGAACGATCTGCCAAGAGCACTTATATATATATACATAGATACATATATTTTAAACTACATATATCACTTACAGAACTTGCAGAAGGCAGTAAAAAAAAAAAAAAAAGCCTCATGTAAATGGCAGCCCTTGCAAAATTTAAAGAATGTGACAAACCCACAGCCAGGAGCTCCTGTCGGTCTCTCCAGGGGATGCAGAATGAAGGAGGTGCACAGCAGAGCAGGGCTCCACGCTCCACGCACAGCACCCTGCTCCTGCTCCTGCTCCTGTGATGTCATGACAGAGTTTAGTGGACTTGCACTAATTGCCTCCTCTAATACCAAGGGGTGGGGTGGGGGGTGGGGGGGATTAAAATACTGAGTTAGCAAGCAAGGCATGCACACTCAAACCAATACAGTCTGCCACCGGGTGCACCCACCCAAGGGAAAACAAAACTCTGTTACCCAGGGAAGAGGTCATCCATGTGCTGTCCACACACAGAAACTCAATTGAGCTCCAGACAGCCTTCGATTCTCGTGTCATTTCGTGTGAACCCGTGTAGTTCTGAAGTCGATAGAGCTGCGCATTTGAGAGCTGGGTAATGAGAAGCCAAGTAACTCAGCTACGCGCTGCTCAGATATAAATGGGTTATTGCCTGGCAGTATGGAGTGATTAATGGGTCCACAGTACGTAAGTAACATAAAAGCAATTAGCAACAACAATGTTGCTCTTAACAAACCAGCATGCTAATGAAAAAGGCTGAAGCAAGAGAATCTGAAAAGGCAGTGAGCAACTTCTGAGCAAATTATTAGCACAGTGCCACCAAGTGGCTGCATGGTGTAAATAGGATTTGGGGTTTTAGACTTAATGCACATCACCACCTAGGGCCCAAATGTCATAACTGCACCAACAAAATTAAAGGAAAAGTCCAAATTCACTTTTCTGTTAACACTTCATTCCCGGGTAGCAGCTGTTGTTTTGTTACAGCCAGTGAATGACCCCTCACATTCATGCTCTCCTCCTATCCCCTAATGTCCGCACTGCCTGGCAGACAGCCTGGCACTTTCTGTTCCGTAGAATGAAATTAATCTCTGTCATGTCTCTCTGTGATTTTCTTTTATCACCCTTCACTACACAAGTTTATTTTTTCCCTTTTAGGAGTAGACACTTGAGATGCAAGTAAATATTTACTGCACTGACATCGCACTGCCAGCTCAGAGACAGGCGGCTGCCACATGACTGATTACTGTCATCTGTGTTCATCATTTCAGGGATCTACAGGATCCGCACGTCTAGAACGAGTCTGTCTTCAACCTGCCAGGAGAATCGAAATACAGACCCTGGAGTTGTGGCACAGCTCCAGGAAGGGAATACAATTAGTGGGGCACACTGGGAGAAACAGTAGATAACTCAATTATTTACCTGAGATCATTCTGCACGTGAACAAAACAGCAGGTTTGGAAATACCAATCAGTCAACCGTCACAGCAGAAACTACAGCAACTTTTGATTTTATTAAAATTGTTTTGAAAAAAGTGAGTGGGTGCTTCTATTTGTAATATCTTCAAGTCAAGTCTAAAACCACAACTTTTAAAATAAACAAGCACACTGTACACACAGACACATACAAGTACAAACAACCACTGCATAGCCGTTTGATCCATTCCACGTTTAATTTGACTTTAATAAGACATACCTGATCTTGTTACCTATACACCTGTGGCTAATCACGCACATACTAAACCCTGGAATGGGTGCAACCGCTCGTATTTAATTGAAATGCGTTTGTAAGCAAACGGTTGACAACGGTTTCAATTTCTTCCGTCAGCAGTTCTATATACAGTATTAACCTGCTGTTAAAACGCCAGTTGCTTCAGAATACATTTTTTCTATTTTCTTCACTACTTTCTGATGTTTGCAAGCATTCTACAATCTTCTCACTGCAGTTACTCAAACAAGGGTCAGATTAGCCAAAGCGTCACCATTGAAAAGGCAGCAGCATTTGTGCACAGCAGTGTACTGCCAGATCAGACAGCTGTCTTTATAGAATTACCAGCTCCATCGTTTCACCAGACACATCAGCCAAATGTCAGCTGTGTCTGAGAAGAGAAGAACAGCTCAGTTGAAAGCACCTTAACACAGACTAATACAACAAATAAAACACTCAGTATGGGAATGATAGTGATTTTTAACTGACAAAAACAAAGCCTTTAAATGGTAGTCGAAATTGGAATGGCATTTTTTACACTCACTTGATAGGTGGCTGGAGCTGCAAATCAAAACATTCCCATAAAAAACAAAACAAAAAAACAATTCAAATCAGAGTAATAGGTTCTGTTTGGCGCTGAACTGCGAGGAATCAAGCTGGCTGGTGAAGATAATGACTGTTGAGCTGCAAGGATCGTGGATGGAGTTTGCTCTGCGATCAGAACGAATGTTTGATGGATGTCCTGAGACTGGTTTCCTGCAGAATCACGATGGCAGTGTGCATGTGTGTGTGTGTGTGTGTGTGTGTGTCTCAGTGCGTGCATGTGTCTGTTTAAGTGTGTGTCAGTGCGTGCGTTCATCTGTGTGTGTGTCTCAGTGCGTGCGTTCATCTGTGTGTGTGTCTCAGTGCGTGTATGCCTCTGTATGCATGTCTCAGTGCGTGCATGCGTCTGTATGCATGTCTCAGTGCGTGCATGCGTCTGTATGCATGTCTCAGTGCGTGCATGCGTGTATGCATGTTTCAGTGCGTGCATGCTCTGTATGCATGTCTCAGTGCGTGCATGCGTCTGTATGCATGTCTCAGTGCGTGCATGCGTCTGTATGCATGTCTCAGTGCGTGCATGCGTCTGTATGCATGTCTCAGTGCGTGCATGCGTCTGTATGCATGTCTCAGTGCGTGCATGCATGTCTCAGTCGTGCATGCGTCTGTATGCATGTCTCAGTGTGCATGCATCTGTCTGTGCGTGCATGCATGCATCTCTGTATGCATGTCACGAGTCAGTGCGTGTATGCCTCTGTATGCATGTCTCAGTGCGTGCATGCGTCTGTATGCATGTCTCAGTGCGTGCATGCGTCTGTATGCATGTCTCAGTGCGTGCATGCGTCTGTATGCATGTCTCAGTGCGTGCATGCGTCTGTATGCATGTCTCAGTGCGTGCATGCGTCTGTATGCATGTCTCAGTGCGTGCATGCGTCTGTATGCATGTCTCAGTGCGTGCATGCGTCTGTATGCATGTCTCAGTGCGTGCATGCGTCTGTATGCATGTCTCAGTGCGTGCATGCGTCTGTCTGCTTGTCTCAGTGTGTGCATGCATCTGTGTGTGTGTATCAGTGTGTGCATGCGTGCGCACGAGTGCATGTTAGGGTTACAGAACAATGTTAGTTAGTCTGGCTATAGTGACTATGAGCACTTGATGGATGAATCATTTTCATGGCCTGTTGCTGCCATCATTACTTCACTGCTCCTCTCCAGAGAGATGTCTAGCTGTCCATTCTTAAAGTAACTGGCTTCGAAAGCTATTTTTTTTATCCTTAAAATCATAAATTTAAAGACATTTCTTCAGACCGCTAGAGAAACTTTGGATGATTGCTGTCATACCCAGTGGCTCCACGATGTGATCTGCAGTACAGTCTTTTAATCATTTGTCTTTATTGTCATTTTCAACCATCTTTCAGCTAACTTCACTGGACCGCTACCTGATCACTATGCCCTGTGATGCTTTGGTTCCACCGACTCTATACTATAACATCCTGTTTGGAATGAGGGAATGAAAGCCTGAGGGTGACTTTTTAAAGTGCTTGTCTCAACAGGAAGCTTTAAACAAATGCTTCCATCTGCACCATGAAACCAGCCCTGCATTAATTCTGTATCACAGCCCTGCATTCATTCAGTATTAAAAAACAGAACCTTCACATCATTTATTTATATATTTTTTAAGTAGCGACTAATCGACCTATTGGGACTGTTTTCACCTTGACTCAAATTAGCAGTCGTCCTACCTCTACCTCCCAATGAAGTGTGATGTCCCCTGTCCCCTGTCCCCTGTCAATGAGATGCTGGCTAATCTTTAATGATCAGCTGATCAGACAAGGTGTGACCTAGGGTCTTATCAGGATCTAGTGCCTGTGAAAACCCAGTCAATCAGGGCATCTGCTGTATCACAAAGCATACACGTTTCAAATACAGGTTTTAAAATGGCTCGGACACATGGAGGAAGCCTGTACACAGTAGTTTTAGTTTTAGTTCTTCTAGTACAAATTTCAGTTCCTGGAAGGATAAGCCATGAATAGCTACACTAACATCACAGCATGCCTAAACCATGTACTCAATCTGCCAGTCTGCTTCCACACAGACAGAACACTTGGAAACAGCACTGACTCCTATAAAAGAGAGCAAAACGTTCCAGGGCATGTAACACAATCAAAAAACAGACACAGAACTAAAGTCGAAAGCAACAGCTACAGGATTTTCTGATTCCAGTGCTGTACAGTCGTGTGCACATGTATTATAACACGTCAGGATTGGTCATTATATCCTTTATATGCCTACCTGAATGAAAACCTCTGGGTGTCAAAATTTCAATCTTCGGTCAGCAAATCGGTAAATTAGAAACAACAGGCACTCTTGTGAAAATGTTAGGACCACTTTGTGCTTTAACTTGGGCATCTTAAACACCTTCTAAAAAGTCTCCTGCAATTTATCGTTTTAGGCTATGTGTTCCTTTTCTCTTACTGTTTCAAATAAATTGCATGTGTGGCCTATTTCAATCATTAACTCAATTAAACAATCACAAAATTTGGCTATTTTGAAGATTTTTCAAGATTTTCAGATACAGTGGTTTGATTTCATATGCCTAACAAATCAAAACAACAGAAGCAATGGGGTGTTCTAATACATCTCAAAACAACAGAAGCAATGGGGTGTTCTAATAAAGGTGCACACAGCTGAACTACAGAAGCAATGGGGTGCTCTAATAAAGGTGCACACTGCTGAACTACAGAAGCAATGGGGTGTTCTAATAAAGGTGCACATAGCTGAACTACAGAAGCAATGGGGTGTTCTAATAAAGGTGCACACAGCTGAACTACAGAAGCAATGGGGTGTTCTAATAAAGGTGCACACAGCTGAACTACAGAAGCAATGGGGTGCTCTAATAAAGGTGCACACTGCTGAACTACAGAAGCAATGGGGTGCTCTAATAAAGGTGCACACAGCCGAACTACAGAAGCAATGGGGTGTTCTAATAAAGGTGCACACTGCTGAACTACAGAAGCAATGGGGTGCTCTAATACATGTGCACACTGCTGAACTACAGAAGCAATGGGGTGCTCTAATACATGTGCACACAGCTGAACTACAGAAGCAATGGGGTGTTCTAATAAAGGTGCACACAGCTGAACTACAGAAGCAATGGGGTGCTCTAATACATGTGCACACTGCTGAACTACAGAAGCAATGGGGTGCTCTAATAAATGTGCACACTGCTGAACTACAGAAGCAATGGGGTGTTCAGAAGCAATGGGGTGTTCTAATAAAGGTGCACACAGCTGAACTACAGAAGCAATGGGGTGTTCTAATAAAGGTGCACACAGCTGAACTACAGAAGCAATGGGGTGCTCTAATAAAGGTGCACACTGCTGAACTACAGAAGCAATGGGGTGTTCTAATAAAGGTGCACACAGCTGAACTACAGAAGCAATGGGGTGTTCTAATAAAGGTGCACACAGCTGAACTACAGAAGCAATGGGGTGCTCTAATAAAGGTGCACACAGCTGAACTACAGAAGCAATGGGGTGCTCTAATAAAGGTGCACACAGCTGAACTACAGAAGCAATGGGGTGTTCTAATAAAGGTGCACACAGCTGAACTACAGAAGCAATGGGGTGCTCTAAATACATGTGCACACTGCTGAACTACAGAAGCAATGGGGTGTTCTAATAAAGGTGCACACAGCTGAACTACAGAAGCAATGGGGTGTTCTAATAAAGGTGCACACAGCTGAACTACAGAAGCAATGGGGTGCTCTAATAAAGGTGCACACTGCTGAGCTACAGAAGCAATGGGGTGCTTAATACTAATAAGAAGCAATGGGGTGCTCTAATAAATGTGCACACTGCTGAACTACAGAAGCAATGGGGTGTTCTAATAAAGGTGCACACAGCTGAACTACAGAAGCAATGGGGTGCTCTAATAAAGGTGCACACTGCTGAACTACAGAAGCAATGGGGTGTTCTAATAAAGGTGCACACTGCTGAACTACAGAAGCAATGGGGTGTTCTAATACATGTGCACACTGCTGAACTACAGAAGCAATGGGGTGTTCTAATACATGTGCACACTGCTGAACTACAGAAGAAGCATGGGGTGTTCTAATACAGGTGCACACAGCTGAACTACAGAAGCAATGGGGTGTTCTAATAAAGGTGCACACTGCTGAACTACAGAAGCAATGGGGTGTTCTAATAAAGGTGCACACAGCTGAACTACAGAAGCAATGGGGTGTTCTAATAAAGGTGCACACTGCTGAACTACAGAAGCAATGGGGTGTTCTAATAAAGGTGCACACAGCTGAACTACAGAAGCAATGGGGTGTTCTAATAAAGGTGCACACAGCTGAACTACAGAAGCAATGGGGTGCTCTAATAAAGGTGCACACAGCTGAACTACAGAAGCAATGGGGTGTTCTAATAAAGGTGCACACAGCTGAACTACAGAAGCAATGGGGTGTTCTAATAAAGGTGCACACAGCTGAACTACAGAAGCAATGGAGTGTTCTAATAAAGGTGCACACTGCTGTATGAGTCAAAAAAATGAACACTTAAAAATGGAATTGAACTGATATTGTGCTGGTCATTCCTGACAGTGATATAACAAGGCTGGAGGACCCTAAAACTGCCAGCATTGTATAGTATTGATCTAATAATCGCAAATACATCAACACGACTAACAGCCATGGTTAATACAAACCTGTCTAATACTGTGCTTCCCTGACATAGCATGTCTAAATATTGATGTGCACTTTGGAGTGATTTACCATGTGCAAAATAACCACTGCTAGCTATATTATGACCCTGGAGTGTCCACCTAGGTGTGCTTTCTCAATATGAAGAGCCTCTAACCTGGCACACTTACTGCACAACCACTCAAGCATGTTTCTGAATCCGTCTGGAGGTCTTGATAACCGTACAGTATCTGACTGGGTGTTTCTGAATACGTCTGGAAGTCTTGATAGCCGTACAGTATCAGCTAATTCCCCCAAATAGTCACATATCAGTCCTAAGCAGGGAAATACAAATAAAATCCAGGCAGAACGTCAAACACAAGATTCAGCTTACACTTCTTTGACTGCTTAATAAATCAGCATGTATAAGTGATATCACACCCATGTAGGCTCAATGCCAGCAGTCAGTCTGCTTGTGTGTTACACTGGCACACACACAGTGCAGGTCTAGAGCAACACCTCCTATTGCTGTTTCATGCATCCCTCTAGTGGCGAGGATAACAAAGAGGTTTCTAAAACAAAGAAGAAAACAGCAATCAAGCCATTGTACTCTATGCATATGACTGGCAACTGAACTGAACAACAGACTCTGAATTCATAATCAAAGCACCTTACAAGCATAGGATTCAAAGAGTAAGTTTTAACAAGAACAACTCCGAAAGATGGCAAACATCACAAACATGTGTGTGTCTCTGTGTGTCTGTGTATGTGTATGTGTCTAGCCTGTCTGTCTCTGTGTGTGTGTGTGTGTGTACCAATTCTCCTGGTTGTAGTATGTTTAGTAAGACACACCTGAGCTTGTTACCTATACACTGTGGGTAATCAGGCAAATTTAAAAACCTGGAATGGGTGAAACTGATATGCAACAAGGGTCTCATTTCCAACCCTGGTACACCATAGGATGTACAACTGCTGATCATGGCTTTAATTCAATTGATCTAACAGTAAAAATAAACCATCAAAATATTAAAATCAGACCAAACCTGGAATTTTGCCTAATGATTTAAAACAGTGCTGTTCTTAAGATCTGTTCAGGTCAACTTAAGACCCCATGAGTGTTACACGTTGACTAGAATGTGGTTTAGCTGTGTTTCCATTTACCAAACATGGTCTGGCAATGGCTAATCATGGCACAGTAAATCAGGGCTGACCATGCTCATGGTTAAATATACTCCATCTCAGATCCCATCGCCCACCACTGCTACCCCATATCAATTTCTGATACACACACACACAAACTCTCCCCCAAAAAACACAATACCATATCAGGGATGGACATAAGAGTTTCACTCATTCCAGGCTTTAATTCATGCTTGATTACATGCAGTGTACAAGTAACAAGCTCACGTTTGTCTCATCAAACTCACAGTAGGAATGGATGAAATTGCTCTGCAGTGGGAGTCTGATTTCCATCCCTGCATACTGAATAGTTCATTCAATACAGTGTATGAATGCGTTAGTACTGCATAAAATCTCTTGAGGTCTTCTGGAGCTCCGAAGCTGGTGTTTGAGACGCTACAGAATCAGACAGAGGCGAGTCGACAGACTCTTCTGATCTGTATCCTGAAGCACACGAGCACAGCTTCAACACCACCGCCTACTCCAGCGCTGTGTCAGCGAGGAGCGGGATTAGTCACTCGGTCCTTGGAGGCTGCTTTGGAAAACATCCGTCATCTTTTTAGAAAGCAGTTTCTTTAGAGTGTGAAAGAGAAAATGCCATAGACTTGTTCATGCTTCTCTAATTTGTCAGCTTCTCACTTACAGTACGGATCCGGAGAACCGCTCCGCATCCTATTGTTGGTTCACAGAGAACCAGGCATGAGGCCACAAAGCTCGCACAATAAGAGTGAAAAACAATAACAGGGTTTTCAATATACTGCAGATGCAAGCCTTTTTTCCCTCATGAAAAGGGTGCTTAACCATAGCCTCTGCAATTTCATAATTAGGCTATTTAATTTCTCATCAGTTTAGCATCCCATGATGTTCTCTGTCTTTCTCGGAGACCATTGTTGACGATGCTGACTAACCATTCCAGCAGAAATGATCCCTTTCAACCTGCTGCTAAAGGCTGGATTTAGGAGGAGGTGGTTTTAGAAAAGCCTGCTCGGGGTATGTGGCAGTAATTTGTGTTCTGTTTGACACTTGTTAGGTGTCTTCCATGGGTGGAGGTGCAAGGGTAGGTGTGACTATGGTTGCCTTCACTATACACACACACACACTCAGGCTTCACTTGCAAGATTGGGGGTCTTCACCATTCATGTAACCTTTATTTCACTGTACCAGCTAGTCCCGGACAATCTAAATGGTGACATTTATAAAACCATAATAAAAAAGGATGGCATCAATTCTGGTGTATCCCCATGTTTACTGCCTTCCGACGCTTTTAATGTCGCCATGACAACGCAATCTTATGTTGATGTTGGCTAGATCTCCCTCTATGGCCCGTGGCTGTTATGTGGTCGCATTTAAATGTGTTCACTCATTAGGTTTTCTACTTAACGGTTGGAGCCTGTCGATGCAGGCTCTACCGTGTGGTAGATGACTGCGACTGGAGTTCTTATTCACAAGCCGTAGGCGAGGGCGCAAGCGAAAGTCAAGGTCATCTACCAGCACGCATCGAGAGGGTTCAATCATGTCTTTCCTGTTGATCTGCTCTCCAGTAGCTGCAATTTGAGCCTCCATTACGGTGTCCTGTCAGACATATGATTTTGCTTGTCTCAAGACCAGCGTCAGAAAGTATGTTTAAGTGGACTTCAGCATTCCAGCGGGCATCGATGCAAAACAGAAGCCTGCTAGATCTGGAAGCTGACTGGCTGTTCACACTCAGTCATTTTCTAATGCTAAGCATGTATCCGTTCACTGAACGTTTGCACTAAACTCATCAGCTTTGTTTGAAGCTGGATTTAGAAGGAGGTGGTTCATCAAGTTAACAGCAAAGTCATTCATTCGGTTGTGTTAGCGCCATCAAAAAATAAAACAAACTCTCTTGTGGAGCGTTTGTTTAATAATTCTGATTATGTGTATAGCATGTTTAAACGGTTATAGATAATCATATTTTTGCTAATCTGGCTTTTTGTACAGGAACATGGTTTGATTAGATGTCACTAGAAAGACAACAGTGACTTGTGAGGATCTGCAGTAAATACATCTGATGTTGATTTTTTATTATACACAGTTATTTTGATGGCTTTGGTGAATTGAAGAAAAAAAGCCAGTTTTTCACAATGGAAACCTGGTAACCCATCAAGCAGCATTTATTTGCATAAATAAAAAAGCATCGTCATTCAGGTGAGGCGTTGTTGTAAGTGACTCTGCAGCTGATGCATAGTTCACACACCCTAGTCTCTTATTTTGTAAAGCTCTTTGTGATGGTGGTCCACTATGAAAGGCGCAATATAAAAATAAAGTATTATTATTATTATTATCACCTCCTACCCCAAAGAAAATTCTGTACATCTTGCAATTTAACAAAAAATAAATGTGACAAAATCCAATGGCATGGATAACAGCTCCATTATTTACACTCCAGGGATCCTTACAGGGATGTGTCACCAAGCACAATGAGGCATACAAATGAATATTAGCATAACGGACGACAGCGTGCTTTAATTTGCCCTCGTCAGAATCCCCTTGGCTCTATCCGCTCCACCAGCAGAACCCCAACCCGAGCTTGCAGTTTTACACACAAAGCAAGCTGTCACAGTGAAAGGTCACAGCCTGGGTTGCTAATTACAATTAGTATTATGCTGTTTTTCTTCAAGTCTTCATGTAAGGGCAAGAGAGGAGCAACACTGTAATCTCTCATGCTCATAATTCTGGGTATTCTACCGCCCCCCCCAAGGAAACCTAACGCCCTACTGTAACTATTATTAATTTATTTACTTATCTACTCAGGCACCATAATCCTTGCTTTAAAAACATCATTATTATTATTATTATTATTATTATTATTATTATTATTATTATTATTATTATTAATAATAATAATAAGAAGAATATTTTAACATAACATCCTGACACAGACACCACAATCCTTGCTTTAAAAACAATATTTATATTGGTTGTTTTTGCAGTGCAAAGCAGAACGAAGGCGAGCGGACTTCCTCTGCACTCATTTGCTGGAGTTGTTGCCTCAGTGTGAGTGAAACGGTTCCACTGTACCCAGCTGTCATTGCCGTGACACTGGAAATCAATTACCAACTGAGGGAGGGCGCTCTGGAAAGGAAACTGTCTTTCAAAAGTGCTCCGTAAAAATAATACTCTATAAAGTAATATTCGTTTCTAAAACATCACCACTGTAAATTCACAGTCATTTTGCAGTTTCCCTTACTTTTCCGCACAGACGGCCATGTTTTTTAAATATGCTTTAGCATGCTTTCACTGTGCTTTATTACACTTTGTTCTGTTATTACCATGAGGAATCTTTTATAAAGGGATGGTCCTATACTTACACTGATCCCAGGCTTAATGCATATGTCACTGAAGCAGTACAGTCTACAGATGAGCTAGGTAAGGGTTACTGAATGTATTGATGCGTACAAAATCTTAAGAGCTGTGGATAACACCAGCGCAAATTTCTACTTCTAGGAGGCGAGGACGATGGGGGGCCTAAATAGAAGAAATTTTCTTTGCTGAGACACTAAATGTCCTTGTAGATGAAGATCCCGGGCAAGCTTGTGTGGCCTAAAATACTGGGATCAATCACGGGATTAGCAGCCGTCCTAACAGTACTAATAAGGGAGCAGCCTCCAGGGTCAAACGGCTCTTCTGATGGCCAATATTTCTGATGGTCAATGACGGTAAAATAATAATATCCTAACAGTCTGTTAACCCATATCCTGCTTATGAAGGTGTTAATTTAGGCAAACATTGTGCCTTGTTCATGTTGCTGTGTTTTTACTATGGGAAGCTTTTATAAAGGTTGCTTCAACACTTACATGGATCCCAGGTCTACTGCATATGTTACTGAATCTGTGCACATTCTATATAGTCTATATTTAGTCAACATATATTGGTGGTAACACTTATAAGTGATAACTGAAGAGGGTCAGATCTGTTCACTGATGAAGACGCTCGCTGAAACCTTCATATACTCTTTTATAAGCTGCTTGGAATGGTTCTAGTTATATAACGGGATTGCTTATTGGAGGGCTATGTAGCTGTTGAGCCCAACGCTTGAGATGGACATTGAAGCAATTGTTTTGTCTGCTTTGATACGGTGCAGATCCCAAAGTGACTTGCTCCTGCCTTTCATCGTTTTGTTGTTGATGAAAGCAATAATTGATATTTATCGCATGTTCAATGCAAGCCTGCAAACCAGTTTACATAATTCAGTAGTTATCAATCAGTTTACATAATGCAGTAGTTATGACAAAGAAGAAAAAAAACAAAACAGTAAATATGGTATAGAGAATCAGGTTGTGCAATGATATTGCACAAAGGCAGAGCTAGTTAAACAACCACTGATTTTACTGCTAAACCCAGGCCTCTTGTTTACAGCAGAGCCTGTCCTGTGCAGAGCCTGAACACTATCTAGCACATTCCTACACAATGAAGCACCTAATTAAAGTCAGTCTGGCACCCTCCCAGCAACCCTGCAGAACTGCAGTGTTCTAACCCAGGGTAGAATACACAAAATATTCCTCACATAGACCCCCTGCACCAACACGTGTGCATATCACAGGGTGATATTGCCCTGCTCAGGCTAAGACAAAGGGGCTACATCACTTAAGCAATATATCCTTTTAAACGCTGCTGGGATTCTTGTAATATATTCCAGTCACAAGGACCCTGGTACTCCTTCAGATTTCCATAGTAGTACGCGTTATGATCCATAGCTTTAATAAAATGTGAGGAATCACATTGTATACTTGCTAGTGGGAAATTTATGTCTGTGTTTCTGAAGCTTGCATTTTTTTCCCTCAAACTTTAATACAAAAAAGTATTGATGAATTCTGTTTTACCTTGCCAAATTGATCTCAGAGCTTACATCTTAAATGCTGCAGCAATTATTCAAATACGCTTTTCATAAATCTGCCTCCACGTTAAACTATTTATTAGATTGTGGAAGCTAATAATAAACAAAAAGACATGAGAAGGCATAAAACAAAACAAGAAAAAGCTGTCAAAAGATGACGCACTCCATTTTCCCCACGCTTGACAAAAATAACAGAGCAGAGTCCTCAACAGTAGAGATGTGAAGGTCACGGCAATGAGAAGCCAGTACGCCCTGCTGCGCCAGCAGCTCACACTTGATAGAACCTCGTTATCATTGTCATCGTAGGGACTTATGTTTTGAGAGCTCCAAACACTTTCAGATATTTATTTTCCAAACGTGCAAAACGCAACACATTAGGAATTGAATAAAAAGGTGCGATTTACGCTGAAAAGGATGCAGGGGGTGGGGGTGGGGGTGGTACAGCTTCAAGGATTGACCACATATAATATACAATTTAAGTTATTTCAGACTTTGCTGTGAGTTTAAAAATCAGTCTCAGCTGAGTGTGCACGCATTGCTGAAGTTTCTTCACAGCCTATCATACGTAGCTAGGGTTTCTCATAGTAGATTTTAATCAATAAACAACAACAACAAAAAAAAAAAGCACAGGTGGTTCTCAATTCATCCTAAAGCACCTGAAAAGGTAAAAAATATATATTTTTAAAAATCGAGTTTTGAGACAATAGCAAATGCATTTGAAATGTCTGCTGGAGGACAGGAGTGTATGATGGGGAAGACCTGTGCAAGAATCAAGGCTGTTTCCGTGGTTACCATGTACAACGACACAATCTAAAAATGAAAATCCCTAAAAATGAAGCGTTTATTATGCATTGTTACATTTTCTCGAGTGATGAGCTATGATCAATCCACTTGTGAGCCATACTTCAAAACACCAGGAGATATTAATTGGTCTTTGCAGGAGTTAGCCATCAGCGTTGGCATGTTATGGAATACTGTATAAGGGCTGCGGTGCTTTAGCACCAATTATTCTGGCTTTGCCTGACCTTTATCCACCAGCATTGAAAGGTTACAACAACTAAAAGGTCTGCTAAACACAAAGAGCTCACACACTAGTGTGCAGGAGGAAGCCATTCCCAGTGCTGACTTTTCATTAGACCAAAATCGAAAATAAATAAAAAACAGCAAGTTACTAATATTCCAAGCTATACACTTCCATAATGAACAGCACAGTGTTTTACTATTATTATTATTATTATTGTTATTATTATTATTATTATTATTACTACCTACATTTTAGTCAGCCTGCATGACAACCATTTAGTTCTGGACCTCATACAAGCAGAGACTGGCAATTGTCTGCTATTGTTAAGGTTTTTACCACGTGAACTACTGGTGTCTCGGACTGACCACACCCATTTCCCTTGTGACCTGAGCATGGATCAAACCCAGGACTCCAGACTTGCAATGAATCAAAGGTAAAAATAACCTGAAACATGCAGAGATGATGAAGCGAATCTGCCTGCAGTGGCGAGAGCACTTTTTCAAAAGACCTGCCTTGCTGCTGCCCAAACTGGCATGACAGAACAGATATACTGAAACAGCCTAATCGATGTGGGAAAAAAATAAATAAATAAATCTGTTTTGTTCCGAAAATCCAAAAATCGGCCAAAAAAAAAATAAATCAAGAATGCTTGACTGCTTTCCAACACTGTGTTAAAAGGTTTTAGCTAAATTGTTTTAAAATTTGTATTTTATCAAATCATGTGCATTAACACACACACACAATTCTTAATACAAAATACAGACATCTAAAATAATTAGCAAAATTGCAATTATTGAGGGAGGAATAAAAAGAAGTATCTTCCTGTAACAGGGAGAGATCTGTGCTGACTCTGCTGGCGTGTTCACGGGCTGCAGGAAGAGGGCGGCAGTCGCCCAACAACCGCCTGTGAGTCATGGCAGTGACACGGGGAGGTGGGAAAGTGTGAGTGTGGACTTTCCCCCTCTCTGAATGGCCGAGAGGCGGGTCTTGGGTGATTGTCGGTCCTATAAAATAACGCTCTGTTGTTTCCTCAGGTCTGCCCACTTAGACGCGCTAAGGGTGCGGACACTTGGATTCGGGACCGGGAATCAGCGAGACAGAGAGAGAGAGCGGGGAACCCTTGGGCAGACCCCGGACGTATTGTAAAAGAGCAGGCTAGATAGCCGACAGAGTAGGACGGTGATCCGGGTCGTGCGGGTAGCGGCGACCGGGATAACGCTGCCGAGTGCAGCACCTTTTATTTGTAGTTTTATTACTGTTTTATTTTCCCTTGTTGTTTTCGCCTTCTGTTTTCATTATTATTTCTTTGAGCACCTGCGAGTGCGTTTGCGGTTCGTGTACCAGCTGTGGTATTTCCGTGGTGCTGTCTATCATCGTTGATAGGCAGCCCACGGTCAACAGTGCCCTCTGCCGGAGAGAAAGAAAAAAAAATAACTTGTCTAAAATAAAACTGGGCACCTGTGTGGTGTTTCCCGAATACACCTGTCTGTCTCCTGGTCAGTGAATTACCCACACCCCTTTCACACGTGGTGTCAGAAGTGGGATTCACTGGCACTGCCCCAAGCAGTGCAGCTAGAGAAGGAGCAGACTAGCGATGGATGCGACTCAGTTTGCCGCAATGATGGACCTCCTGCGCCAGACGCTCACCGCGGCAGTACAGGGGGCGGCTAGACCCGCAGCTCCAGACCACTCCATCCAGAGACCCACCAAAATGACGGCCGAGGATCGACCGGACGCCTACTTGGAGGTGTTCGAGGCTATGGCGATCTCGGCCGGATGGCCCCAAGCCCAGTGGGCTAGCTATGTGTTGCCCCAACTCACCGGGGAGGCTCAAGCAGCTGCGAGGACGCTGTCCCCGGAGCACATGTTGGATTACCCTCGGCTGAAGGCAGCCATCCTAAACCGTGTGGGGGCCACACCGGAGGGCTACCGGAAGAAATTCCGGGAGGAGCAGTTTGCGGCAGGGGAGCACCCACGAGCCATCGCCCACCGGCTGAAGGATTACGCCCTGGGTTGGTTGAATCCTGACCTAAACACCAAAGCCAGGGTGGTGGAAATGATCGTGGTGGAGCGCTTCCTGGAGTGTCTAGCCTCGGGACCTCGGCTGTGGGTCCAGCGGCAGGCGCCGGACACGCTGGACCGGGCGGTCGAACTGGCCGAGCAGTACCAGGCAGCGGAGCCAACGCCTGCGAAACTGCCCGGGAGGAGTGTGGCTGCTGGATCGTCCCATCAACTGGCCCCGGAAAGGGCGAAGGGACTGGGGGGAAGGGGTAGTCCAGGATTTGGTCGGGGGGTGTCGGCGGGAGCTCCCGGCCCGGGTACTGGGGCAGGGTGGGGATACCCACGGGCTGCTGCAGTGTCGGACCGGGGTCTCGCGCGGACGCCTTATCGGCGGGCCCCTTTTATGGCTCCAGTGTTTTCCCCTCTTTCCAAAACTTCGGGGAGAGAAACCAGCCCACCGAGGTGTTGGACGTGCAGGGAGGTGGGCCACCTCTCCCGGGACTGCCCCGTGATGGAGTGTGACCTCAGCCGACCAGGTAAGCACGTTCAATTACCTCAGTCGCTTCAGCACACGGGTTTTGTTATTCCTGTGACAGTGGATGGTACAAAAACCCAGGCTCTCCTGGATTCAGGGTGTGGTCAGTCTCTAGTACAGGAGAGCCTAATCTCACCGGGGCATAAACGTATATTGGGACGGGTGCATATTAAATGTATTCATGGGGATGTCCGCTCCTATCCCAAGATAAATGTGTGTATGACTATTGGCCAGCAGGTGACGCAGGTGCAGGTAGGATTATGTCCTCGATTGCCGGTACCAGTAGTTCTGGGACGGGACTGTGAGCAGTTTAAAGATTGGTTGGCTGCTCTGACAGCCCCGTCTTCTTTATTGGCTAAGAAAGAGGAAGTAATTGGAGAGATTTTTCCCTTTCGCGATCCAGAATGGTTTTGCCATAGATTTAAACCCCGTAAAACTAAACGGGAGCGTCGGATCGCTAAGAATGAGGGCTGGCAATGGAGGGAGTCGGAGAAGTTCCAGGTGGGGGCGGTTGGTGAAGAGTCCGGGGGGGAGGTCGCGGAGCCAGCGCAGGGGTCTGGCTCGGCTGCCTCTGCTCGGGACCGACCTGACCCCGAGTTGGAAGCCATGGGAGCTGATTTCTTAGCTCGCTCCCGTGACTTCCGACTCGAGCAAGGGCGTGACGACGTGCTGGGCAGGCTCTTTGACCAAGCAGCGGTGGTTAATGGTCGGGTGGTCGAGCCCAGACGCGCCGCCACGTACCCCCACTTTGAAATTGATCGAGACCTGCTGTACCGTGTTGATAAATTACCCCAGACCGGTGAAGTGCGTCATCAGTTGCTCATTCCTCAGCCCTTTAAGGAGGATTTGTTGCAGCTGGCTCACGCTATTCCCCTGTCTGGTCATTTGGGAAGGGATAAAACTAAAGCAAGGCTTGTGTCACGGTTCTTCTGGCTGGGGCTGGATGGCGATGTTAAGCGGTTTTGTGAGCGTTGTGGGGAATGTCAGAAGGCCAGCCCTAGAGCCGTTCCACGAGCCCCTCTGGTGCCTTTGCCCCTAGTGGAAGCTCCGTTTGAGCGTATTGGGATGGACATAGTTGGGCCACTAGAAAGGAGTGCGGCAGGATACACCCACCTACTTGTCATTCTGGATTACGCTACGCGTTATCCAGAGGCAATTCCCCTCCGATCTATGTCCGCTAAGTCTGTTGCCAACGAGCTTGTGAAGGTTTTCTCCCGGGTGGGGATTCCCAAAGAGATACTAACCGATCAAGGCACCAATTTTATGTCCCGGCTAATCCGCGGAACATGTAAGCTTTTGGGAATTAAGACCATTAGGACCTCTGTGTTTCATCCTCAGACAGACGGTTTGGTGGAACGCTTTAATAAGACCCTTAAGAACATGTTGCGCAGATTTATTCGTAGTGATGTGCGTTACTGGGACCAGCTGATTCCTCCCCTTCTCTTTGCGATCAGAGAGGTTCCCCAGGCTTCCACGGGGTTTTCACCATTCGAGCTGCTGTATGGGCGGAGACCCCGGGGCGTGCTCGATCTGGTCAGAGAGATGTGGGAGGAGCAGCAGGACAATTCGACCAATACAGTCCGGTATGTGTTGGACCTGCGCAAACGTCTTGAGTCTGTTGGGAAATGGGCGCATGACAATTTGCAGCAGGCGCAGCACAGACAGGAGACACAATATAACCGAGGAGCCCGGTTGCGCACATTTCAGCCGGGGGATAAGGTACTTCTTTTATTACCCAGTTCTGAGTCGAAACTCTTGGCTAAGTGGCAAGGACCCTTTGAGGTTACACGCCAGGTTGGGAAGGTGGACTATGAGATCTGCCAGCCGGAGCGACGGACAGAGAAACACATTTACCATATCAATCTTTTAAAGCCTTGGTTACAGCCAGAGGCGTTGTTAGTGGCGCATGCAGATGACGTCACGGACCTGGGACCTGATCTTTCTGTGTTGGCAAGAAAAGGATCGGTACAGATTGCTGAGAATCTGACACCAACGCAGAAATGTCAGGCTCGCGGTCTGGTGGCGGAGTTTCCTGACGTGTTCTCTTCAGTCCCGGGGCAGACTCGAGTAGCCCATCATCACATTGATATTGAGCCGGGGGCGCTAGTTCGCCAGAGGCCGTACCGTATACCTGAGCGTAAAAGACAGGTAATAAAAGCGGAAATTGACGAAATGCTGAGACTGGGGGTAATAGAAGAGTCCCAAAGTGACTGGAACAGTCCGATCGTTTTAGTCGATAAGCCAGACGGGTCAACTCGATTTTGCATTGATTTCAGACGAATCAATGAGAAATCGAAATTTGACGCTTATCCGATGCCCCGAGTAGATGAGTTGCTGGAGCGTCTAGGCACGGCTCATTTTATGACGACACTGGATTTAACGAAGGGGTACTGGCAGATACCCCTGACTCCGGAATCTAGAGAGAGGACGGCGTTTTCGACTCCCTTCGGGTTGTACCAATTCAGGACCATGCCCTTTGGGTTGCACGGAGCCCCCGCCACTTTCCAGCGGATGATGGATCGCATCTTGCGGCCCCATCAGCAGTACGCCGCTGCTTACATAGATGACGTGGTTATCCACAGTGAGGATTGGCCGAGTCATCTGTGTAAGGTAGCGGCGGTGCTGCAATCCTTGCGGGAGGCGGGGCTCACTGCTAACCCAAAGAAGTGTGCCATTGGGAAGAGTGAGTCGGAGTATTTGGGGTATCGAGTAGGGGGCGGCCAGATCAGACCGCTAGTTGCTAAGGTGAAAGCCTTGGCTGACTGGCCGGTTCCTACAACCAAAACCCAGGTGCGCTCTTTCTTGGGACTAGCGGGCTATTATAGAAAGTTCATCCCGAGCTTCGCTACGCTCGCTGCTCCCTTGACAGACCTCACCCGGAAGGCTGCCCCAAATACGGTTCAGTGGACGGAGTCGTGCCAGAGGGCCTTTCTCGCCTTGAAGCGGAGGCTGTGTAGTAAGCCAGTACTATGCAGCCCGGATTTTGGTAAGAGGTTCACCCTGCAGACGGATGCGTCAGAGACAGGTCTCGGGGCAGTGTTGTCGCAGGAGGTTCGGGGAAGCGAGCACCCAGTCCTGTATATCAGCAGGAAGCTCCTTCCCCGCGAGAAAAATTATAGCACCATCGAGAAGGAGTGTCTCGCGGTAAAATGGGCAGTCGAGTCACTCCGGTACTACCTCCTGGGGCGACACTTCACCCTGGTTACAGATCATGCCCCCTTAGCATGGCTTCACCGGATGAAAGATAGCAATGCCAGAATCACACGGTGGTACTTGGCCTTGCAGCCCTATGCCTTCAGGGTAGTCCACCGAGCAGGAAAGCTGCATCAAAACGCAGACTTTTTCTCTCGGGAAGGCATGGGGGTGTAAGATTTTCGAATGAACCGGTGGTGTCATTCTGAGGGGAAGGATATGTAACAGGGAGAGATCTGTGCTGACTCTGCTGGCGTGTTCACGGGCTGCAGGAAGAGGGCGGCAGTCGCCCAACAACCGCCTGTGAGTCATGGCAGTGACACGGGGAGGTGGGAAAGTGTGAGTGTGGACTTTCCCCCTCTCTGAATGGCCGAGAGGCGGGTCTTGGGTGATTGTCGGTCCTATAAAATAACGCTCTGTTGTTTCCTCAGGTCTGCCCACTTAGACGCGCTAAGGGTGCGGACACTTGGATTCGGGACCGGGAATCAGCGAGACAGAGAGAGAGAGCGGGGAACCCTTGGGCAGACCCCGGAACGTATTGTAAAAGAGCAGGCTAGATAGCCGACAGAGTAGGACGGTGATCCGGGTCGTGCGGGTAGCGGCGACCGGGATAACGCTGCCGAGTGCAGCACCTTTTATTTGTAGTTTTATTACTGTTTTATTTTCCCTTGTTGTTTTCGCCTTCTGTTTTCATTATTATTTCTTTGAGCACCTGCGAGTGCGTTTGCGGTTCGTGTACCAGCTGTGGTATTTCCGTGGTGCTGTCTATCATCGTTGATAGGCAGCCCACGGTCAACAGTGCCCTCTGCCGGAGAGAAAGAAAAAAAAATAACTTGTCTAAAATAAAACTGGGCACCTGTGTGGTGTTTCCCGAATACACCTGTCTGTCTCCTGGTCAGTGAATTACCCACACCCCTTTCACACTTCCATTATAAATATTTCATTTTTGGGTGTAACTTGCTGGCAAAATCCCCATGTTACAGACTTGTCCTTTTTTTCTTTTGCACTCTTTCAAGCAACACATAAATCAAGTGTATTTTGCAGCAATACAGTGTTTTCCCGTTTCTTACCAAGTGGAGCCATAGGGAAACCGAACAGCACACCCTCCTGCATCTCAACCATGGAGCTCACACTAGAACGCGGTGCTCAGACGTCGCTGCTGGAGACAGCGTTTACTTACAGGGTGCACAGCAATCAATTGGAGTTGGATGTGCGCATCAAATAAAACACACTGTACTTTTAAAACAAAAACAGTCAACAGGAAACTGCATTAGCCTATGGAAGGCCTGTGTTTTTCAAGTCTTCTTCAAAATCATCAAGGTCGTTGGCTGCCACTGAAAACAGTACAGCAGTGTAGCTAAGTAATTATTCCAGTCTTTTATTATTCGAAAAATACCCCCAGCAAACAACAGTGAGGCTTTGCTGTTATTTCAGAGCATGTGTGTGTTTTAAACAGCGGTTTTGAAATATGAATCTGTAACATAACAGATGGTTACTGTTATCTCTGTTGCACTCATTCACACACTCATAATGTACTAGCAGCCAAGAAATGAAAATATCCATAAGCCTTAATAGTTCTGAGTATGTGCATTGTACAGATGCGAGCATGTTCTGTAGAACTAGGCTTTCTGGTTCCACATAGAGGACATGTGTGGCTAATGACTTCAGCAACAAATGCCTAGAGGTGCAGAAAGCTTTCCGATCAGATACCGCAGGGAAACAGAACTACAGTAGAAGCATACAGAATGATTGCAAAAATATAATAGAAATTCACTGAAGCCAACATGAAATGTCTATGTGTTACCAGTATTAGCGATGAAAGCACACATCATAATGATGCCAGCCTTAGAAGTATGGAATTGCACATTTTAAATTGCCATTATTGAAGTTTTTTTCATTAAAAGTAATAGAGAGGTTTCATTTTGAATGCGGTGCATTTTAATGGAATAACTGGTACCTCAATTGTGCTTTGGAACATTGTTGGGCAAATAGATGATGTCACTGCATTGTTTCACCTTTCAGTATTGCCTCCCAGCTGCCACACTGTGATACAGGTGCCCGCACTGTGCAACAGAACAACGCTGTTGGACTGGCAGCTCTGGTGGCCTGTCTTGTGAAGAGTATGAAAGAGCTAACCTGCTGATTAGCTGCTCTCTGGACTCCACTTCCTGTCCTATGCCGAGTGCAGCTATTTAAATGTCCTCCTTGCTCTTACACTAAGGCATTCCCAGCTGCCTCGGGTCACAAGTGTGGACAGGTGGTGTGTATTTCGCTAGCCGTGTTGCTCCTAGAGGTCAGAGGGGCTCACATCATCCCCATGCTTCCCTTGAGCTTTTCCCTTTCCAGAATGGGTGCAGAGCAAAGCAAAAAATAAGAAAATGCACCTTGGAAGCAGTTTTCTGTTCCTTTGGGAAATTGCCGAAAGGATCTAATCTATCACGGTTATACAGTGCATTTTCAATCACAGTTTGTTAGACATTAAAACAAATTGAGATAAGACCACAATTTAAATAGCATTTTCAGCATTTCTGTACAATAGATCATGCAATCTATGAGCTAATAGCACAAGAGAATGTATGTAGCTTAAATGCAAATGAGATATGGTGGTTCTATAAAGCAATATTATGACAGTAACAAACACTGTCCTGCAGCCTCCTATTAAAAAGATCTGTCTAGATGTGGCTACTGCTAATACAACATGCAGCTCCACTGGTGCTGATAAATGCTAAACGTCTCTGCTGCATCTCATATGCACATTAAAATGAACAAGCCGACCCCCACTGTGCTTCCCTGCGATAGTAAAGTTGATCAACATTGTTACATATCCCAGCCCCACCCAAAAATGTCTGCTTTCATTTAAATAGCACTGTTCTATTCCACTGCTCGTTTCGTTCAAGACCCAGTAATACTGGTACCTATACAGAGGCTTAATACGAGTTAGAATGCTGCAGACCCAATCTATAGGTGCTTCATGGGGCACGAGGCTATGGTAGTTGAACACTGCAAGCCACTATCATTTCCGTTATGTGTTCTTGAAAACATGACATCGTCAGTGCACATACTGTACTGTTAACAGCTGGCCAGTGGGTAACCCTAAACCAAGTCTCTCCACAGTGAGCATTGTATTGCACTCAACAATTACTGAGTGATTGACATACTGCCGCTTCAAGGTAGATACAGCCCTGTGCGTTCCTATCAACTCAGTAAACTACAGACATAAAGTAAAGACTTTGCACTTTCTAACATTAATCGAACAAGACCCAAGACTGAAGCCTAACTGAGACGTAGTTAACCCTCTGCATCCCAGGCCTATTGTTTAATCTCGATTGAAATAAAGAATTAGATGGAGGCGCACTGCAGGAATAATCTGCTTTACTGTCAATACCCAATCGAAATCTGAACGAATCACATCGGAGATGCAGACTAACACGCAGCTCAGGGTTTGTGCAAAACCAGGCAACAGTGCCGAGCGGAGCTGCTAATTCAAATCAATCATCATTACATAGTGGACTGAGCTTGGGAAATTTAAACCAACTACTATTAAATTCATATAGTCATTCACTTCCAATACAAAAAAAAAAATACAAAGGAAGCAGTAGCCATTATCAAGAGCTTGCTCTGTCGTTCATTTTAAAAGCAACAGCTCAGACGCCTCCTAGGCTTAGATGTCAATGACATTTTTACTGCTCTGTCCAAAGTCTGGAAATATCTTTGAGACATCCATTCCACTCCTCCTAATCTCAGAGCCATTAGGCACCTTGTAATGAGCTCAGGTCAGATCAAATGGAAAGAACTCTGCGGTGGCATTTGCTTTTCATTTGAACATGGATGATATTTCCAAAAGCACGAGAAGCACTGGGGTGGATGCAGGCCTCATTGGATGTGGTTCAGCACAAAGATACAAACAGCACTAATGACATGTTCATTTGAGAGCTAATGGGGCTCCACTTAAATACTTCCAATACAGTTTATTACACTGAACTGAAAACACTTTGAGTGTATGATGGTCATGGAAATAAGGATTGCTTTTTTTTTTTTTCACTGTTGAAAAAAATAAATGATTGATAATTTCACAGGAGGGTGCTCAGTATTGAATGAAATCATTAAAGAAGGCTGTAAGATATAAAAGGCTTTCCTTTTATTCTGACAAGGATTTGAAGTCTGTGTTATTCTTATAGAAGGGTGGTGTAACAGTGTATTAAAAACATCTGCCTAACACGCTTGTGGGGTTTTCTAAAGAAAATACATTTTCCATAGATCGATATCGGCAAATCTAATCAAAACATGCCATTGCTTCAGAACATTCATGGAAGTTTAATGCAGAAAAAAGAAGAGAAAAAAGATGGCAACAACCTGGTGTCTTATGGAAATAATCAATTAGTGAGGAAAAACTGCCTTCTGTCTTTTAATTATGTTCTGCATGACCCACTTAGAACTATTGTGGTTCATCCATTAGATGATTAAAACAGCCAATGATTTCTCTTCAACTACCATCAGCAACTTCCCTACAAAAACACAAGATAGTAATGAAATATTCAGCATAAAAAGGACTTCGTTTGGAACAACACTTTTCTAGTCCAACACAGTAAGCACACAGCACAGCTCAGGTTTGTCTGACAAGCTCGATTTCAGTGGTTCAGAAGACTAACTGGCAAAGAATGTAAATGAAACCCAACACCTTCATTAACACTCCCAGGAAAGCAACTTGCACACTGGGCTCCTTAACAACTTCGATATTAACACTAAACTCTCAACCGTGAAACCCACTCCCATTATTTATAGTACAGGCCCTGTACAGATGGAAACCACGTCACTTTCAAAGCTCGACAGCATTGCAATACAACAGTTAAAAGACTTTGAAGGATGCTTTTTGGTTATGTTTTTGTTAAAGATGCTTTTTGGTTTTGTGTTGAAGTCACTGCTTTGCGAAATTAAATGTTCTCTACCGACTGGTGCTGTGTTAATGACTGCATTCAACTATTTCGGCTGGACTCACAAGAGGAGGGAGGGGGTGGGTCCCACTGAGCTCTCTGATGGTAACATAAATGAACTCAAACAGAAAAACAATAGCCGTTTTGCTTGTGTTTTCTTTCTTTCTTCTAATTGAAGTTCTTCACACAAACCTCATTAAAAAAACACCTCAGGCCAGACCAGCGCATCTTATTTAAAAGTCAAAGCTTTTTTTATTACTTCAAATCCTTCAGCTGTTATGAAGACAGTTTCCATAGCTTTAGGTGCTTCCGGCATGAGCCTGTCACTGTGCACGCTCTGCTCTGTTAATAGAGACCTGTATTGCAGTGTGATCTCTTCTTTTAAAATAAAAGAAGGGCTCAGGGTTCTGTCATGTTGCTAGCTGTGAAATACATAAGATACAGAGCTGAAAGAGAGTAACACTTTGGCAGTCGTGGTGCTAAGAAACAAGAAACTTGCAACTTACAACTAGTCACCAGGAGCAATATCCCTACACACCACAAGGAGAACAAACAAAAAGATCATCTTCTTTTTAATGCATCAGAGGCAACAAAAATACAACTTGAATAAACATGCACATCTTTCTTGGCATATCAGTCTCAATACTACCCTCCACATCGGGTGATTAGAGCAGATTACAGAGCAGGCGTCTCTAATCTCAAAATCCCTCTGCGTAGGTATCATATTATTTATAGAGTTATTACCCACTGTCTTGTAGGTGCATTGGAAGGTGCTGCATGTGTCAGACATTCTCTCTTAAGTTGTGGTTTAACTCAGAAACCTGGACTAACATTTGTTCTCCAAAGGCCTGCTGATGAAATGTTCAGTGATGAACCACAATGATATTAGATGTTAGTGTCTTTGAACACGGCATACCCATCTAGAGGTGTAGGGAAATAGAAGAGATTGCTATGTCACTGTCCATATTAAGGCCGGTTTTATTAGATTATACAACGCTGGTATTCATGACTAGCTTTTCCAGACTCTAAAGATGGTTACGCTTGTTTTTCTTGTCATAAACTGAGTAAAAAGTTTATAAAAACTCTTCAAATAATAAGTAAAAGATTTGTGAACAGGCTGAAGAGATGTTAAGCAGCACCCTTTTAAAACGCATACAGAATTTTAAAATGAAATGCATCGCAGGCACTACTACCTCCACTAGCGAAAATGTCATTTTAATATACTGGGATTACCTCCCTTGAAATGCAAGGCAGCACTTCTTCCCTTCTCACTGGGTAAACAAAGCCCTGATCCCTGCAGAATTGCCTTCCCGTTTCTGAAACCCCCACACATTACTCATACACAAAGGACAGAGAAAGTATAGCTGCCAAGATATATCAGTGGATCAGACAAATACTGCCGTTGGTTGGTGTGACAGAAATATAATGAACCTAGGTTGTAAATCTCCCTCCCGACCTGTGAGGGCACTAAGCAGCGAAAGTAGGGTCCTTTGGAAGGGCTGGCCTGACAGTTCTTAACCAGGGTCAGGAAGATGGTCAGTCAGGTAGAAGGCGAGACTCTGTTGCAATAACGTATTGACCTAGAAGGGAAACGACGTAGCAGCTGCAGACTGTAAAGACAGCTGCACTCCTTTAGCAAGGAGTCATGAGTAACGGCATAAAAGGGGCCGGAGAATCGCAATCTACTCCTGTGCTTGGTTTTTGTATAGAGAACTTGAAGGACCATAAGAGACCCAGTGAAAACTGTAAAAAGATATTTGTGAGTGTTTTGGTTGTTTGTCGCTGTTAGCAATTATCTTTGTTTGTAACCCACCACACAGCTAACACGTATCCGGAGCTGGGCCAGGAAAAAGCCGGATCAGCACTTCACCACAGTTACTAAATAAATTGTTATCAGCCAGCACTGCTGCGCGCACCCAGACTGGTGACCGTGTCCAGTGTTATTGTGGGGCGGATAAGGTGTATTTATTATTTGGGCTGCAATCCCTGTCTTTTTACCCTCCGTGCATTACACATTGGTGTGTGTTGCCTGAGTTTGGTCGCCAGACCGGGAGTTATAAATAAAAGACCGCTTTTCTAAACAGACTACAGTTTCCTGTCTGTGTTTGTTCTTGCACTGCATCACCTCTGCACCTGTTCTCAATCAGCAGCCACTTTGCTACAGTCGGTTACAAGTCATTTGCAAGCAGTCTCAAGAATGCAGAAAGACCACTTACATTCTCAAATCGGTTTGAACACAACATTATCCCACTGTATTGAAGATAAAGCTCTTACAACAGGAAGTCGTTTCAATGCAGATGGGTAGAATGCAGGGTGCAATATCATTGACAAGACATAGAGCACTGGTGAATTTCAAGAGTGCTAACTTCATTGACCGATCGGTTGATCAATTGCTTGATGCATTTTTCTCTATTGTAGGCTGTTGACATGATATCAAACCTCTACAATGGTAACAGCTTAGTTTTCTGGATACATTCCCCAATGAAATGCACCTCTTGATCTAAGATAACAGTTTGAGTAAGTTTGACCTAGCGATGAATTGAGGAAGGCCTTCACTGATGCCTTTATACACAGAGAGCAGAAAATTCCTCCGTTTTCCAAAGTGAGCCAAATAGCACTGAAGTGACAATCTTGTAAAATGCAAATACCACGATCAACATTCGCTGCTATACCCAGATTCTTATACTCTATAAATCTGTATGTCCAGAGGGGGATAATAACTGCTCACAGCTACTGAATTATAATGTATAGAAATGGGAGTGCATTCAGGTACAAAAACAAAGATTTAGCAACTGAAAGTGCATTAAACCATGTCTTTAGCATTACACAACTTCCCTAGCAGTTTAGACCACACAGCACTGCACAATGGGGCTGATTTATCTGCTTGTTCTACACCACTGCGTCATGGTAATTTAATGAGGAAAGAAAAATCAAACTGTACGATGATACGAAACTAGCACCCTTTCAGTCCATCAACTAACGATTTGCTTGTAACCAAAATTATGAATCATTTGTTTTTCCATTCACTTTTATTTCTCATACCGTTGGCTAATAAACTGCATAACACACACAACTATAAACCCAAACAGTGCTTCTTTCTTACTCTGCAAACTGATCATGATTTTATACAAGTCAATGGTTTAACTATATTGTTATGATAACTTATTCTAATTTTGTTACCCACAAAAGTTTAAGTCTAAATGCAACATATCAGATTACATAAATACAGCTTGTGTTTAGATTTTTTCAAATAAAAATGTATTTGGTACTGTCACAAAGACGGCCGGAGTGGGTTGTGTCAGACCAGAGCCAGGAAATAAGCAACAGAGAGGTGGAGTTTGGCGGAGCTGAGTGAATGCTTTCGCGCAGCATTTAAAAATAAACAAACAGACAGAAAATAAACGGTTGTAACAATACAAAAACAGGACACGTCACATTAACCAAAATAAACAGACAAACAAAACGGACTAAACAAAACACGGTGAGCTTCTTTTACTTTAGGTTAATAGTTTTATTCTCTTTACCTCCGTCTCCAAACCCGTTCTCCACTCACCGAACACACAACCCCAAGTGAGTGAAAACATGCAGCTTTTATGCAGCTGTACCGAGACTCGATTGCTAATCAATCATTCAATTGGAGTTGCGGTACAACTGCACGTGAATTAATAAAGTGCAATTCCCCGTGCTCACATATTATTACGTTTTACTTACATGTGAAGTGCTGTGCAATCCCTGTGCCTAAATACACATATACATTTTAAACACTCGTGTTACACAGATCCGTTTATATCCCGTGTACCGATGACTATACACCAACATTTAACACACCACACTCAACATATCAGAAAATACACACAGGGGCGGGCACTTTGTCACAGGTACTTAATGGATTAAAGTGACTTTTGGTACTCTGTGCAAAACATTCTTAGAGTGTAAAGTAACACACACAAACACCTAAATCCTGCTGAATCTGACGACTGAATTAAGCCTCAGGATTGCACAATCAGACTAAATTATCACTCAATCCTCCTGTGCACAAGACCAACGACTCAGAGGAAAACCAGCTGTTGTCTTGGCTGTGAAAAATATATCCGTACATGAATCAAACCCCATAAACTATGATTACTCCAGTAAATCAAGTGATTTTAATGCCTGCTCCGAGGCGCTCCAGTGGGAAACTGAGTGCTCCTTCACAACTGTGATGTGTGCGCTCTGTGCTGCGGACAGCTCTTTGGGTTTAAGACACGCTGCAGAACCTCCGCAGGGCCCTCCCATGTGGCATGTTTGGGTTTAAGACATGCTGAAGAACCTCTGGAGGGCCCTCCCGTGTGGCATGTTTGGTTTTAAGACACGCTGAAGAACTTCTGGAGGGCCCTCCCGTGTGGCATGTTTGGGTTTAAGACATGCTGAAGAACCTCCGCAGGGCCCTCCCGTGTGGCATGTTTGGGTTTAAGACACGCTGAAGAACCTCTGGAGGGCCCTCCCGTGTGGCATGTTTGGGTTTAAGACACGCTGAAGAACCTCCGCATGGCCCTCCCGTGTGGCATGTTTGGGTTTAAGACACGCTGAAGAACCTCCGCATGGCCCTCCCGTGTGGCATGTTTGGGTTTAAGACACTGAAGAACCTCTGGAGGGCCCTCCCGTGTGGCATGTTTTTCTGTCATGTTGAAGGAAAGGTTTGGTTTTTATTCAGTGTTTCAAACAGCTTGGAGTTATTTAGGAAAAACGGCAGTAACCTTCCGTATGGTCTAGATTCAGGAGACACTTAATAAGAAGTGTTAATACTGGCAATTCATGTGCAATTACACTGCTGCATAGGTCTTCCTCTGGAATGCAGGTAAAATCATATTGAATCATATCACACCCAAATATCATTTAAATCAGCACACATTTGATTTATTATAGAATGTGTGGTCAGTTTTGTTTTCCATATACTTCTCAATATTTATAGTAGGCTCAGGAATTGCTATACAATTCCTATGCAGTTTTGCGCAAAACCTGGACTAATACTGTGGTTTACTAACTGCTGTACAAAAACACAATAAAATAATACAATAATAAAAAAACAAATGTCTGTGCAACCTGAATCTTTCCATGTGACTGCTTCCTCTGACAGCAGTGTCTAAACTACTGCATGTGGCTTAGCTGAGTAACCCGAAAACACTCCGTGTGCAGGCAGTGCCATGACAGCTTCGTACCTACTGCTGCATTCTGTGCAAGGATTTAAAGCCACCGAGGGTCACTGTTTTTCTTGATCTGCCAAGTTTGCCTTGACCGGCTGATTAATGCAACAGCTATTTACTCAAAGCTCCTAGACAGGCCGGGATAACAAGTGTACGTAAATAATAAAATTTAACAACATACCAACCAAAAGAAAAAGAAAGGAACAGTAGCCATGGGAGATGGTTAATGCTAACCCGATCTCATGTTAGAATGTGATACTCAAGTGCTTCTGACAAGGGGAATGTACAACTCCCAGATGCATCAGAGTATACCTTGACTGGCAATTTCACCCATTCCTGGTTTTATTACAAGCTTGATGAGCCACAATCAGGTATGTCTTATTAAACTCATAAAACCAGGAATGGATCAAACTGCTGTGTAATTAGAGTCTTACTTCTATCCATTCGAGGCAGTTCATATGGGGGGGGTTAGGGATCAGGGCTGATTTGAAGAGGACTGACAGCTTAACAAAAAGGTCCCTGCTGAAGCACTGCTTAATTATTTATCTGGTGGTAGACATATTTTCAGCCTGGCATTTATTTTGTAGGATAATTATTCACAATCCACACCTGCATTCATTTGTCAGAGAGGGAGAGAGAGAGAGAGAGGAGAGACTAGCCAGAGCCCTTTCAGAAGCAAACTCCCACACTACAGCAAAAATGCAAATTACAGGCCGCCACTCGTTCCTCTGGCATTAGAGACATTCTGCTTTGAGGCAGACCAGGAGAACACAGCCTGGAATAGCTGCCTCTCAGACCAGTTAAAAAAAAAAATATATATATATATATATATATATATATATATATATATATATATATATATATATATATATATATATATATATATATATATTTAACACTTTTACGAATTTCGTTCACTTCACACCCCTTTGATCGCGCCAGAAACACACTGTGTAGGGAGCAGTAACTGCACACGATGCTAAAAAGGGATTTGTGTATTACTCTTTGATTTGTTTTCAAACAAGCTACTTAAAAAGAGACTTCTCATCTACAATAAGAAACAGAAAAAGGAAGCTTAATTTCACATTCTGAAGAGAAAGTAATGTCTGAAAGAGTGATCACTTCAAAAAACCCAAACAGAAAACACTTAGTCCGACACCTTACACTTAAAGAACAATTAAAATATTACACTTATTCAAAGTGTCTGCCACTTTAAGCTCCCCTCCTCCCTCTTACAAACTTCACCTAATCCCCAGTTCACACATACATACAGTATGATGGAAGGAGCCTCGCTCAGGAGAGCCAGTGTTGAACTACAGCACAACAACAAAAGGGACGAGGGCTCTTCAGAGTCCCCCAGCACGGGCACTTACTCTGCAGGTGCTCCGAGGCATAGTAATAGACGTCCTCGTAACCCTCGTGGTAATCCTCCTCGGGGCGATACTTCTTGCCTTTGCGTCTCCTGGACCTCCTGATCAGCTTGACAAACCCGAAGAAGCGCTCCATTTCAGCCCTGTCTTCGCAGTCAGCAGCGACTCACCTTTACAAACCGTGTGTGTGTGTGTGTGTGTGTGTGTGTGTGTGTGTGTGTGTGTGTCTGTGCCAGCAGGAGGTCTTCACAAAAAGCTGGTCAAGCATGAGAGAGCAGGAGCAGTCAGTAGCAAGAACAGAGAAAAAAAACAACAAAGCCCAAGCACGGAAGGAAGAAGAACTGCTCCCTCTGAACCTGCCATTCCGTCAGTGCAAAAGGCAGTTTTAGTCATCCACTGTTTCAACAGCAGCACTCCTTATTCCAGCACACAGCATCACTGCCCAGAGTCAAATCCACTTGCGCTAGCATATGTGTGTGCATATTATTTTCAGAAGGTGGCTGGAAAACACACACAGCATTTAGCAGTGGCTCCTGTTAGTCTCTTGCAGGAGAGGAACAAAGTTCAAAAGAGCTGCCTGACAGGCGAGGAATCCCAGCGCATGGATTTTACTATCTCTCTCTCTCTCTCCCCCTCACTCACTCTCTCTCTCTCTCACACATACACACACACACACACACACACACACACAGTCATTCCATTACAGAGCAGGAGGGAGGGGGAGTGGGGATGCACTGCATTTCCAGAGACTGCACCAGAACTGTAGACAATCAAGGTATTCCGCTGTTTGCCTTGAAATTCCATTGTGGACACTGCTAACCTCGCAAGTTTGAGAATTGCCACATCTAAGGCAGTGGTTGCCATGCTGCAGAGTGTCACTACTTTTCACTAAGCACAATGGTTTAATCCACTCGGTGCACTAATAGACTAGTGGAGATGTGTTAATTGGAGAAGGGAGCAGCTGCTTTAAAATGGCACTTTACTCCGAGGGCAATAATACATCTGAAAAACTATTCACACCCACCACTATTCAGATACTGTGCATCTATTTCCCACAGCGCATAATCATACAGAGAAGAACAAAGCAAGACAACACAGCAAGCACACTCAGAGGGCTGGAGGGACTAAGGGATGCATTGTGTGTTAATCTCCAATCTTGTTATGGCTCTGAATGTGCGCATCAAAAGTCTGAACAGGACGTGTTATGTCGATATATTCTAGATCCACCGTAAAGCATGTCCTTTTGCGATCATCATCGAAGATTATTATTTTTATTTTTTTTTATTTCCTAAAAGATTTTGTTGTTAGCATCACTAGATAAGCCTGAAATGTCAAAAGGAATTTGAATCTATAGATGTACACTGCTGTGCGAAAGTCTTAGACATTTTTTCTACTCTGATGCATTATGAGCATCAACAATTTACTCAAAGCCTCCACTAGTGTTTCTACTATTATAACAGCCTTGACTTACATAAAGAAGGAAAAACACTGAGTGAAATAGCTTGCATCACTCAATTTTCAAGGTGTGGTATCCAAAGCATAATCAACAAGTACAGAGAAACATCATCTGTAATTGACAAACCCAGGACGGGAAGACCCAAAAAACTGTCTAACAAGGATGAACAATAATTGAAGATAATATCCTTAAGGAACAGAAAGAAGACAAGCGTTGAATTGACAACAGAACTGGCAGAAAGGTGCAGGTGTTGTTGTCCATCAAATCAACATACAAAGGTCACTCTTTAGACTAAAAGACTAAATATGCACAAGAACACAGAAATTGGACTATGGAACAATGGTCAAAGGTGCTTTGGACTAATGACTGTCTTCAAAATCAACCAGCACATCTCTCGTTTTGTGCATTACATCTTTTCAGCACGAGTAACATTATTACTACCCACTCGCCCCAAACCCACCTCTGTGTGGCTGAAGATATTTGGTTTGCGTCTTTTAAAATATGCTGATTTTTCAAATACAACACTGCAGAGTATGTAGAAATACTAAAAGAAATTAGTCAAACTCTTTGATAAGTAGTCTTTCCTAACATTGATGAAGAGCCCTACTTAATGTGTCTATCAAATTTGTTACCAGTTTCTTATTTCTACATTACAGTTGGAAGTGTATTATAGTTATGGATGAATGCTACAGATTTGCCTGGTGTCTAATCACTTCCTGCTCAAGGTCACATCGCTCGATTACAGGAGTGATACACAAAACATGGCAAAACTCAAAGAAACTAGGGCAATGCTGCTGGATAATATGACTTTAAATTCGTTTTTAAAGAACTGTAAAAGAATGCTGAACACCACGAAGAGAGCTATTAAAATGATTTAAACGCTACGGACACTAGACAGCCTGTGATTTAATTAAAACAGACAGTTACTGGAGAGAAGACAATACGATCCCTTTCAGGGCTTTAGAACATGTGCGCTTCGGTTGTGAAGGTGGCTTTTGTTAACAGGTAATGTAACTGGTAAGATCGTCACAGATGTTTAAATGTTTAGTGCTAGCTGCCAAGAGTAAACAGAGGAGCAGAGTCTGGTTCGCTTGCTAAACCTCAATGTGAACAACTGCTGGACTCTGTCTGTTTGCACATACTGTAAGAAACAAACTATAAAACACAACCTGGATCTCAGTAAGAAAAAAAAAAAAAATCATGCCTCTTGCCATGCTCTGGATCTCTCTCTCACTGGAGAACGCATCCAGTAGCGGCTGTGGATCGTTGGAAGATGGCAAGAATGCTCTCCCTCGAGGTCCTGAACTCTCCTCCAGTGTTCATCAATGCTTTCTTCCACAGCAATGCGTAAGAATGCAAGAATCTAAAACATGCTACTAAAAACCGGAGCAATATGTCAATAGCTTCCATCTTTCAAGATACCAAGATGCCTTGCAGGACAAGGTAAACATCGGGTTCACAGACCACAGCTAAAGGAACCGAGTGCACTTGAAAACTGCATTGTGAGCATAAACAAACTCGGTCCTGAAAAACAAGGAAAATGTTAAAAGTTCAGCATGCATTCAAACTAACTGGGTCCCTTTGCTCGCAGATAAGTTGAACAGCAATCAAACTGGTACATTGTTTCAAACAAAAATGGACCAGACTGAGTCCATCTGAAACAGACCCAGTGTGAATGCAGCCTTAAAATCACATGTCAACCCAACAATGATGGGAGAGGAAGAGAAAGACAGTACTACAACCTCTCCTCTACTAAATAGTAAGGGGAGTGAGTTTATAAAAACCTCTCCTCTACTATATAGTCAGGAGAGTGAGTTTATAAAAGCTGTTTTGCTTTGTATGAGCCTACCGTCGTAGGCAGTTCAAGATAGGGATGCAGTCTCCAGGACGAGGCCCGAAGCAGATGCTGCTGCTAACAGCCGGCTATCGTCCCGATCGGAGAGGTGGGCAGGCCTGCAGTCTCAACTTCCACTCACACTGGAAATCTGAGTTTACAACAAACATGCCACTTTTTAAATTTCATTTCACGCATGAAAGGAAAACATTAACAAACTCTATGCAGTGTCATCCTCTATCACCTCGGCCAAGAATCTCTTGGCAGATAAGGCTCCGACCTTGAGAAATATTGCACAGATGAATGAGCCGGTTTAGTTTTCCAGTCACTAAAAGACTGGAGTCACTGTCCAGCCACAAAAACAAAGAGTAACAGAGAATTTGCTCAGTTCAGTTATTTGTGATTAATTAATAGGAGAATATGTGTTTTTGTCAGTATGAGAATCTGCCTTGGGCGAATATGCTTCATTGTCAGTGTGACAGTCTGCCTTGGGTGAAGATGCTTCATTGTCAGTGAGAGTCTGCCTTGGGTGAAGATGCTTCATTGTCAGTGAGAGTCTGTTTTGGGGAGAGATGCTTCATTGTCAGTGAGAGTCTGTCTTGGGAAGAGACGCTTCATTGTCAGTGAGTCTGTTTTGGGGAAGATGCTTCATTGTCAGTGAAAGACTGCCTTGGGGAAGATGCTTCATTGTCAGTGAGAGTCTGCCTTGGGGAAGATGCTTCATTGTCAGTGAGAGTCTGTCTTGGGGAAGATGCTTCATTGTCAGTGAGAGTCTGTCTTGGGGAAGATGCTTCATTGTCAGCGAGAGTCTGCCTTGGGGAAGATGCTTCATTGTCAGTGAGAGTCTGTCTTGGGGAAGATGCTTCATTGTCAGCGAGAGTCTGTCTTTGTTGAAATATGCTTGAATCAGTGTGGAAGTCTATCTTGGGGGAAGACACTTGAGTCAGTGTAAGAATCTGCCTTGGGGGAAGATGTGAGTGAAATACATTTTCTATTTATTATCTTTACTATTGGTAGATCTTATTAAGTATTTGTGGATTATTTTTACTTATAGGTGTGTTCACAAAAAGTTCAGAGGTAAGAGTAATTTAAAATGTCATTAAAACGATTCTTTCCTTATTAAAACAACTGGGATTACATGCTGGAAAATGTTGCTTAATATGCGGGAAGCTTAAATAAATGGTTTAATAAATAAAGGAAAAGCTTTGAAAACAGATATGTTAAAAAATAAAGCTTAAAAATAAGATTCATTAATACTGTAAAAGTATGCGTGCACGTTTTGAAAAATTAGCAATTCAAACTTTGCAAGTTTAAGTAAATTACCACAGATAATCCCAATGTCTGATGAGAGTCATTTTATCTTTTTTTTTTTTTTTAAGGATTACCTCTTACAAAGCTTTCTAAATCGTAAAGTTTGTAAGTTAATATAATATAAAAGAACAACTCCACTCAAATCAGTGGCTTGTTTCAACAGTCAACAGTCAAAAATAACCCTGCCTCCAAATGTAAACCATTCAATTGGAGAAATGTCATTTAAACAAAACCCTGCCTCCTTTCCATAGTAAACCAATCATATTGAAGATGTGTTATTCTGCCTGAGGGGGCAGATATGCCCCCAGAACAAAATTAATCACAAATAACTGAACTGAGAGGATAACTTACAGGTAAACAAGCCACAAATAACTGTAATACACAACCGTGTCACAGTCCAGTGATGCTGAGATATGGCTCATCTATAGGCAGGCTGGGTATTAATTTTATTTTATTTTTAACGCCAAGCCCAAAAAACACAAGCATGTGAACAGAGGTGTCCCCCAGGATGGACGAACAAACCGCAGACCAAAAGAAAGCTGTGAAAATGAATTTACCCTGGACGATGGTGAGGGAGTTAAGAGACTGAGATATGTGTGCATGCAAGTGCTGGTGAAATGGAATAAAGAAGCTGTGACCATAGCACCTTATTCTACAGGGACGTCTTTTAATGAGGGACCAAGGAACACGGTTTTGGAAAACAGTGTCCGAGTTAGAAATAAGACTCCTTCTGAATAGAAGTGTTATCCATTCCAGGTTTTACTCTAAGCTTGATTCGCCACAGTATATAGGCAACAAGCTCAGGTGTGCTTTATTACACTCGTAGCGAAATCAAGAATGGATCAAACTGCTACAAAACGCGAGTCTTTTTTCCATCACTGCAGTTCAGAAAATGCATCGACACATCTCAAGTCCAGAAGAGTAGAATGCAAAATATAAAACGCCCTGATAAAACACCAATGTTTTGATCCATCTAAAAAAACCTCTAATTAAGACAAACTCAGAAATAAAAAGCCAGAAAAACAAGCGCTTTGGGTATATTGAAATGGTTTAGCAGTGACATCGAGAAACCTTACATGCATTTAGATTTGATCTAAACTGAAGCAGAATTTAAATATATGAAACCAGTACCACCAAGTTTGCCATTGCAAGTAGCTGATCCCATTAGACCCTGCAAAGGCAGAGAGGTTTTGAAGCTCTTGGTATATTTTCTATTATAGAGCATACCACTTGATCATTATCGTTTTCCCACAATAGCTGGTGTGCTTCCATTTCACTGAAACACATTTACTGCCTGACAGAAGATAATAGCAGCAATGAAGTATACAAACCTGCCCACACACTGTTTATATTCTACAGATTCAAAGGACCCATTTTACCGCTTGTGGCTATTAAATGTGAAGACGCTGAGTCATCCCAGTGCAATGTGTCCCCTCACCCTAACGCTGCGTCATCCCAGTGCAATGTGCCCCCTCACCCTAACGCTGAGTCATCCCAGTGCAGTGTGCCCCCTCGCCCTAACGCTGAGTCATCCCAGTGCAATGTGCCCCCTCGCCCTAACCCTGAGTCATCCCAGTGCAATGTGCCCCCTCGCCCTAACCCTTAGTCATCCCAGTGCAATGTGCCCCCTTGCCCTAACCCTGAGTCATCGCAGTGCAATGTGTCCTCTCGCCCTAACGCTGAGTCATCCCAGTGCAGTGTGCCCCCTCGCCCTAACGCTGAGTCATCCCAGTGCAGTGTGCGCCCTCGCCCTAACTTCACCAGCTATACACACAGTTATTAAAGGCATGCTGGTGTGCCTAGCTGAAAACAATCACCCTTCAGACTTCTAGACCTTATAGGATGTCCTGAGATGTCGGCAATGCTTTTCACTCCTGACAAGCTCTCTAGCTCTCCAACTATATTATCACCACATACTGTAAGAGAGTGGTCTTTTTCTGAAGCAAAAGTACCATCTTGTGACTGGTATGGTCTCAGATGTCTCAGCTTGCTTGACTAGTTGAGATGCTCCTATAAATCACGCTTGCACAGTGTTTGCCCACAAACCAAGTAATCACAGGGTTCATTCTCCCCTGCACGCTTCCTTTCCAAATCCTTTTTATAGAATACAAATTTCATAACCTCCTACTGCTGCAGGACACAGCCGTAGTGTGCTAGTTTGGTTTCACTGTGACAAAAGGTTGAATCTGTTTTTTGTGCATGATGCTTTAACCCTTAGCGGTCCAGTTATTCAGCGCTTGTCAGGCGCGTCAGGTCCAATTTATTTTCACACACGCTGTTTAAATTTTTTATTTCAGAGTAAACTGGTTTAAAAGGCCCTGCATAGCAAAAGGACATCAGTACTGTATCTCCAGCCAAGCCCCACCCCTTGTTCACTGTATTTTTCACATACCTCTTTATAGATGTGCATACTGATAAATCCTCTCCTGATCACTCGTTTTATCACCAAACTCCTCAATAATGCGATCCAAGTCATTATTTTATTACTACAACATCTCAGAAAGCTCTGCAAATGTCTGTGATATTCTTTGAGTGTTGGATTCGGAAGCAGCTACCTCCTTTGTTTGTGTCTGTGTTATCTCTGTGGTGCAGGGAGTATGTGTAGTGCTCAGATACGCCCCTTTTTTTTTTTTGGCTTCATTCAGCTCCTAATGGTCTCACTCGACCATTGAAAGGTTTTCTCGTTTTTTTCCCGGAGAAAAAAACAACTAGAGACCTGTGCTTGACATCTTTTTGATGATGTCGGACAGGGTCCGACATTGGACTAGAAAGAGCAAATTGTAATGTTGGACCTGGTCCAATATAGGACCGCAAAGGGTTGAGTGTCTTTCAGGGGTCCAAAATGTGAAACAATGGTAATTTCATGTTTATAACATTGGATAAGTCAATTTTAGTCTACTGGCAAGAGCAAGACTATTTCATGATTTTGTGCATTGAGATCAGTGCAAAAAAAAACATGGGCTTGCTGGTTACAAGCGTACTGTTCCCACGGAACGGCAGGCCTTCTTATTGCATTACCAGACTGGTGTGATCTAACTAGGGGCCAGTTTGCGACAATTATGAACATATAACTGAACCCTCAAGAAAGACACTAATGGTCGAGCATCTGGAAACAAACAATTTGGGGCCCAGTCTACCTGCAAAATCTTACAATAAGACTTGCAAGTACACCATACTACGGATACAGAATATAATCAATATAACAGGAGTGGCATGTCTGACTGTTATCGTTAGCCTGTTTCTGAAATCTCTGTGAAAAATGAAAATAACTATCCAAATGTGTAAGTACATGTATTTATTATATGCATTGAAAATTGAATTATATTTTAAAAGCAAATTTAGTATTGTTTGGCTTTTTAAAAGCAGCAGAATCAACAGCGGCTTTGTCTCGCGACAAACGGGGTCATGAAGTGTAAATGTTTAACACAGCAGCTGAAGAATAAGCTGGAAATGAATTGTAATTTAAGAGTGTGCTGCAGATTCATTTGAAGAATCACTCAGCCAGTACAACGATGTGTGATGCCTGAATGACATATTTGGATTGGTAATGCAAACGCTTGTACTGATCATGGACTCTCAATTCCAGCCGTAATCATCTCAAGTGTTTGTCACGTCAGTGGATCACGGACAGTCGCTTTTCACTTATTGAAATCCGCTGATGCCAACGTGAAGCATGTCCAAGGGAGGAAGCCAGGAAGGCTGTCACAAGAGAAACTGGATAGATTAAGAGCCAAGATATTCACCATTCCCTGTGCTTTAACACATTAAACACCAAATTAATTTTCCTTTGAAAGACCAGAACACAAGCTGTGTTTATGTCATTTGACATTACATTTAGACTGAACAAAATGAGAATTACAAATAAGTTCTCCTAAGCATTTTCAACATACATATGATAAAGTAACCTACTTAAAGTTTATATAGTGGTATTATTCACTAGAGAAGTCTTAATATTTCCTGCACAAGGATGACACGCAGAGTGAAATAATAATGGAAGTGTCCACTGTAAGACTTAATTCATTATGAAGTCTCCAGGGGAAGACAAGCCTATAAAAAAAACCTCTTCCAAGTGCCCTATAGACCAATTAAACCAGTCCAGTGCCTGACTCCGAATCACCCAGACTTATCTAATCAAGCAAGTTTGTGTAGCCTCTGAGACTTTACAATTGGAGTCACAAGATTGGTTATAGCAAATCTGATTGGCTGATGTACTACTAGGGTAGTCTTGGTAACATAGGAACTTGAGCAAGAAGTTCCGTTCAGGGCTGCAATGGGGTTAAAAGCAATATGCCTGCAGGTAATAATAATCTGCAGTCTGTACTGAAGATTGATGCATTATCCGCTTCCCTGTTGATAAACTTCTTTTGATCTTTCTTTTTGTATTCTTCTCAAATCTAGCTTTCCTTCACCGACTGTTCTTGATTTGTTATATAGGGATATAACTATATAGAGCTATATCATTATAAATTGATCCAGATCTCAATAAAACTGTATGGTTTTCATTCGCTGGTACCTCCATATAATCGATTAATTATTCTGCCTGGAAAGGAGTTTGTGTGCATTAGATTACTGACTGTTTTAAACAAGTAGAAATCTGTTGTCATGAATATAATGCTATCTAATTGCATCTGTCTGTCTGTCTGTCTGTTGCACTCTACTGGGTGAACACTACCTGCTTTGGTTTCTTCACCAAACACCAAACAAACAATCAGATATTCCTATAGAGGTTTGGGATTGCATTTGGATATAATCCTGCAACTGCTCTGTTTAATACATTATGCTGCAGTGGCCCTTGAGATGAGGGCCACGTGATTGGTGTGCCTTCAGATGCGATTGCCACTGTTTACAACATCGTGTCCCCTGGTTCTCTCAGTGCTGGTCGATTTAAATGGAGCACTAAAACTCAGAAACTCATTTCTGAGCAGGACTGACTGATTGAATAAGAATGGTTACATGGACAGCAGAATAACTGAATCAGAAATGCAAAAAGGTATATCAAGTATAGAGAAGTGGGCTAGTGGGGGGGCTGATTTTATTTTCTGGGATTTCATATTCTACAGTGTTTCAGTTCTGTACATAATAGAGCACCTTTAGAGTACAAGGGCCCTTGCAAGGCCAATTTATCCACACTACAGCACAGAGGACATTGATCAAACTGGACAGGGTATATTATCATGGAGAAAATGTAATTGTGGCTTGAAACTAATGCCCTCAGACTTTATCCTTTTTCTTTAATGAAACTTGTGCCTTTTATTACATTTGAAAATATTTTCTACAACATCATAAATCTCTCCAAAAGGAATTACACTGTATTGCAGGACACAGATAGAGGATCGTGGCTAAACAAGCAGACAGGGCAATCGTACAATCCATCTACAATGCTAAACACAATTAGGACTGGACATGCTAATTCTCCTTCTCATAAGTACAGCAATCAATATCTCACTGCAGAAGGAAGATGATTTCATAACTTCTGTAGCAGTGAGAAGGCCAGACATACATCCCGGCAGAATTAGATCTAATGTAAATGAGCACATCAACTGTACAGACATGCAGGGAACCAATTCAACATTCCATCTGATGCTGAAACAATAATAAACACACTCAATACGGCACAATATTCATTGAAAGCTTAAAAAAAGAAGGTTACAAGATCCTAAAAACATCTGGAGAAAGTACTACTGTAACTGCATGCAGCAGAAAACAAAATCAGCGATAAGTAAGTAAGCAAAACACCTCCAATTCTTCACAATGGCACTTCCTCCCCCTTCACAGTCATGCACACAAACCACAACACTTTAACATTAAAACTGCTGAGAATTCACAAGAGCTTGTATCCTGGAAAACATATTAATATAAAAAGAATAACAGTGAGCAATATCTTAATACATAATACATAATAATACACACAACTTTGTCCTAGAAATTTACGGGACAAAGCAAGAGACCCATTGTCCCAAAACTGAAAGTAGTAGTAGAGGTGTTTTTCATGCAACTAATACCACCGGTAACCTTTTACGGCACATAATGATTCAATAACTAGCATTTTGCATTTCACAGAAGACTGATTAACAGCTGTAGAGCAGTGATGTAATATTAGTTGTGCTTACCCTATAATTATTTTGCCTATTACATTACTGTGCACAGCATGATGTATAATTTGGGAATGAAATGGTTTGTGTAATTGTGTGTAAAGGTGCCTGGGCACTTATTGGTATCGCTTTCCTGATCGTGTTCTTACTGCCAAGTCTGCAAAAAACTAAAATTAATGACCCCCATTTATAATTTACGACCTGAAGTAATTACAAGCCAAACAGTTTCACTGTTAAATATCGCTGATCTGTGTCATTCTGGGGAAGCAAGTCTCTGGAGTCTTCAGCAAGTAAGACGGGAGGGGTCTGCAGAATATCTCTCTGGCACACACAGAAGGGTTCAGATTCCACAGTAAACTAACTGCAGCAGCACAGAAACGTAACTCGTCACCCTACACTTCTGTTGATGCAGTCAAGGTCGTCATCCAATCCAGACCAAGGAAACCAATCCCTGTTCCGGGGTGGGGTGGTTCTCAGTGCACTTTTGGATTGTTCACATACCCAGTGTTCCAAACGGGAATCCATATTCTGGAACACACACACAGGCTACTGGATGCATCAGGTTTTCACTGGCAGTACTACAAATAGAGCACTCCCGCTTGCCTGGGTGCATACTATGGTAATTTGTTCATACAGAACCTCCTGGCAAAGTGTTTTTCGATTGAATTATTCACATTGTGAGGCTTTAAAAAAAAAAAAATCTAATTGCTTTGGTGGGAAGGCTGCAAACATTTGTAACCTGTTCATTAGCAACGCATTGTCAAATCCATAGTTAAACTGATGGTTGCAGGAGTGTGTAATCTACAAAGATACTGACCCGACTGGGTACTGCACTGCAAGATCTCAGGATGTTTTGATTAAAACTGAGCGCCCTTACACATGTGTGCTGCCACCTGGTGGAGGGAGAGAAACAACATCTTACAGGCTATTGACCTTCACTGTCAAAACATGACAATAAAAGTATTTCTAAAAAACCCCACACAATATACAGTTGAGGTACAGTATGCTACGGTCAGATTGTAATCAGCTGTTAAATTGATTTTGTGAAGCAGAAACTCAACACAATAGCAGCCAAGGACAGAATGGAATTTGATTTCCCTTTATCGAACATTCCAAACCAACAGAGCGAACCGGTCATGCAGATTGTATCATTCCAGCCCTCGTAATCAAAAGATCTACAGTAAGGGTGTGCTAGAATACAGATTTCAGAAGAGATTTCCTTACTTCTTGTTAGCACTAGCCATGCTAGCTCTCAGTTTAAAATATACAGATATTTAAAAAAACAACGGTATTGATGAAATGCTGCTTGTGCTTCCTGGTACCTAATTGCTTCATATATCTCAAATGAACTTGCACACAAACCCAGCAGCCGCAGTCAGCCTGCCTCACAATGCGAGAGGCAATATGCTAATTCCACATTTTAAAGCCAATAAGCCATTCATTAGGCACAGCTGTCATTAACATGCCTCCCTTCCAAAGCCGCTCTGAAACCCAAGCCGAGGTCTCAAGTAGTTCTTTAACGAGGTTTCAGATATCACTCAGCGACACACCAGACCCCCAGCCAGCTGTGTGCTCACTGCCCCGGCTTCTCTTCTTAGTGCTGAAAAAGCCCTTCACTGCAGGTCAGAATCCCTCCAGGCATTCACTCACCAGCTTCCCATATGAGAGACCAAGGTCCAGTCCTCTCAAGAATTCCCTGAGTTTGAAATTCACTTCCCAGTGCTTGTGTGTTTATTACCCTGCAATGTTATCACGTAGTTGACGGGATTGTGCACCAAATACCTGACAGCAGTTCAAGCAATGGGCTCAGGTGACTTCAGAACATGCAACACCCAACGGCCGAGTGGTTTGTGGACTGCACTGGAGTCCTTGGATTAGAGGTTGGTGATTTTATTCGT